>NC_142814.1:46124304-46185646 GCF_049724085.1 Artemia sp. Qi Xiang Cuo
AAGACATCAAAATGCAGTTTTTGGTGGAAAAATTTATTCTCTTTTAGAAATAATTTATTTTAGTTACTATAGATTTTTAACCCAATTAATTTCCTTTAAAATGAGCTATTGAAGAACCCTCTACGATGTTCCAGTGCCAAGCTATCTCTGGATACAAAAAAAAGAAAAAAAAAAGAAAAAAAGAAAAAAATATCCCGTTTAGGCAGAATGTTGTAGTAGCTGCCACTTTTCTTGATTTTCAAGCCAATATATTTCCCTTGCTGTTCAAGCCAAGGGACAGAAATTTTACTATGCAGGGGTTTCGGACAAGGCGGTTCTAATGGTGTACTTTTTGTTTTGATCTGACTCTTTTTTTAAGAACTATGGGTTTTTATATTTCTTAACATTGGACGTGATCGTCTCTTACTAGGTTGCTAGCTACCGCTGCAACCCGGATTATACCAAAGCTAATTATAATCTTGTTTTAGTTACTATGGACTGAAGTTTGTTCTTTACTATAGCCATTAAACAACTCTCTACGATGTTGCAGTGCCAAGCTATCTATGAAATTACAAACCTATACTTTAATTAAGTGGCGTATAAAATTTAGTATAGGCAAGAGGTCGTTCTTTATTATATTCTACTAAGCTTCAAACTTCTGGTTTTATTTTTTAAGGTTTATGAATTATTGTAATTCCTTGTTAAAATATATATAAATAATTTTTAATTACCAGTTTTTTTTTCTCTTTATGCAATTAAATTTCTTTTCATACTGCAGTATATTCAGAGATATTTGATATCTGCGCGCACTCGGGATGTGGCAGGCGATATATGGACTCCTATCTGGAAAAATGTGGAATTTAGTAAAAAATATTTTTTTGCCAAACGAAAGATCACGGATGCGTGTTAATTTGTTTTCTTTCCCCAGGGCTGACCGTATTGACCTAGTGGTTCTAGAATGCTACTAGCTAAAATAATGAAGATAATATAAATGAACCACAGTGTTCAGTTGCTTTGGACTTGAGTTCGTTTTTTAACTATAAATACAAACAGGAAAAAGCCTACGGCTTTTTTCTTCTTTTAAATAGTAAGAGACGAGTCTCAAATAATCAAGTAGCTAGCTAATTCCAAAGGTATGCAATTTTTTGTTATTCCAATGATCGTTTTTTATTGTAACTAGGTTTCAGCCATCTCTACAGCCATGATACTATTGGAAATTACATAATCCCTATTTATGTTTTATTTAACATGGGCAAGGTGTCGTTCTTTATTGTAATACAGCCATGATACTATTGGAAATTAAATAATCCCTATTTATGTTTCAGTTAACATGGGCAAGGTGTCGTTCTTTATTGTACTTATTATAAAAACCCTGATTACAAACAGGAAAAATCTTACGGCTTTTTCTTCTCTGGAGTAGTAAGAGACAACTCTGGCAGCTAACTGGTCAAAAAAAATCTGACAGCTAACTAAGTCCAATGTATGCAATGGTTTGTTATTCCAACGATTGTCTTTTAATGTAACTACCATTGCAGTCCGGAATATATACAAGCAGCTTCCATGTTTTAATTACAAAAGGTTTTTAACCCCATTAATTTCCTTCAAAATGAGCCTTTGAACAACTCTCTACAATGTTGCAGTGCCATGCTATCTGTTGAATTACTAACCTATACTATAATTAAGTTGTGTATAAAATTTAGTATAGGTAAGAGGTCGTTCTTTATTATAATTTAATGTAATAATTAAGTGTCGTATAAAATTTATCATAGGGAAGAAGTCGTTCTTTATTATAATTTTTAACCCCATTAATTTCCTTCAAAATGAGCCATTGAACAACCCTCTCCAGTGCCATGCTATCTGTTGAATTACTAACCTATACTATAGTTAAGTGGCGTATAAAATTTAGCATAGGTAAGAAGTCGTTCTTTATTATATAATTTTTTCATTATAGATTTTGTCACCCCAGTAACGCTCCTTGATCTTTTGTTTTGCTGTCTCAATTTTTACTTCTCGATACACCTGGACGGTTGAATACCTTTGCTTTTGGTTTTTCTTATATTTGATGCGGTAATCTTCATCATTGTGATAACTCTCCTTGATCTTTTGTTTGGCTGTCTCAATTTTTGCATGTCTATAATCTTCATCATTGTGATAACACATCTTGCTGTTTTGTTTTGCTCTCTCAATTATTACTTCTCGATACGCCTGGTCGGTTGAATACCTTTGTTTTGCTCTCTCAATTTTTACTTCTCGATGCACCTGGTCGGTTGAATAACTTTGTTTTTCTCTCTAAATTATTACTTCTCGATACGCCTGGTCGGTTGAATAACTTTGTTTTGCTCTCTCAATTTTTACTTCTCGATGCGCCTGGTCGGTTGAATACCTTTGCTTTTCTCTTTTCAAGATACTATCTCTGTTGTTTGTGTAGTACTGTTTTTTCAATTTGCGTGCAGCTTGCTTGACTGAAACCATTATGTAATTATGAATGTGAAAATTTACAGTTCTGACGCTTCCTATATAGTAATTATGACGTCACAGCGTAATGATTTTATTGTTGACGTCAAGGCGCAATGATATTATTTCATGACGTCATCAGAAACAACAATATAATTTCGTGTTTTTCTATTCACTTCATAGCTCTAATATAAAGCTACGACATTCATTATTTATCTAGTAGGGTTTCAGACAAGGTAGTTCTAATGATGTACTTTTGTTTTGATCTTACTCTATTTTTAGGAGTTTTGTTATATTTCTTAGCATGGGACTGATCGTCTCTTACTAGGTTGCTAGCTACTGCTGCAACCCAAATTCACATATATATTTATTTATGAGAGGCAGCCTGGCCGAGTGGTCCAAGACACTGGTGTTAGCCACCAGTCTCTTCGGAGGAGTGGGTTCAAATCTTACCGCTGGTATACGATTATGTTTGAAAGACTGCAGTGTGAAAAGACATCAAAAATGCAGTTTTTGGTGGAAAAATTTATTCTCTTTTAGAAATAATTTATTTTAGTTACAAAAGGTTTTTAACCCAATTAATTTCCTTTAAAATGAGCTATTGAACAACCCTCTACGATGTTCCAGTGCCAAGCTATCTGTGGAAAAGAAAAAGAAAAAAGAAAAAAAGAAAAAAATATCCCGTTTGGGGAGAATAACGTGGTTAAAGTCAATTTTCTTGATTTTCATGCCAATATATTTCCCTTGCTGTTCAAGCCAAGGGACAGAAAGTTTCTTATACAGGGGTCTCGGACAAGGCGGTTCTAATGGTGTACTTTTTAATTTGATCTGACTCCTCTGTTAGGAACTATGGGTTTTTATATTTCTTAACATTGGACGTGATCGTCTCTTACTAAGTTGCTAGCTACCGCTGCAACCCGGATAAGTTGCTAGCTACCGCTGCAACCCGGATTAACTATAGTGAAGTTGCGTATGCAAGTTAGTATAGGGAAGAGTTCGATCTTTATTATAACTGCAACCCAAATTCACATATATATTTATTTATGAGAGGCAGCCTGGCTGAGTGGTCCAAGGCACTGGTGTTAGCCACCAGTCTCTTCAGAGGCGTGGGTTCAATTCTTACCGCTGGTATACGATTATGTTTGAAAGACTGCAGTGTGAAAAGACATCAAAATGCAGTTTTTGGTGGAAAAATCCCGTTTAGTATACTGGAAACAAAGAAAAGAGAAAAAAATACCCCGTTTAGGCAGAATGTTGTAGTAGCTGCCACTTTTCTTGATTTTTTAGTACTGATTTTTTAACTTGTGTGTAGCTTGCTTTGATCTAACCATTATGTATTCATGAATGAGACCATTTACAGTTTTGACGTTTCTTATATAGTAATTATGACGTCACTGCATTAAAAATACAGTTTTTATTGGAAAAATTTATTCTCTTTTAGAAATAATTTATTTTAGTTACTATAGATTTTTAACCCAATTAATTTCCTTTAAAATGAGCTATTGAACAACCCTCTACGATGTTCCAGTGCCAAGCTATCTCTGGATACAAAAAAGAAAAAAAAAAAAAGAAAAAAATATCTCGTTTGGGGAGAATAACGTGGTTAAAGTCAATTTTCTCGATTTTCAAGCCAATATATTTCCCTGGCGGTTCAAGCCAAGGGACAGAAAGTTTCCTATACAGGGGTTTCGGACAAGGCGGTTCTAATGGTGTACTTTTTGTTTTGATCTGACTCCTGCTTTAGGAGCTATGGGTTTTTATATTTCTTAACATTGGACGTGATCGTCTCTTACTAGGTTGCTAGCTACCGCTGCAACCCGGATTTATAAATATCTTTATCTGATTGAGATCCAGTTTTAGTAGACCTTTCATAGAGCTCTTGTCTTTTATCCATCGATTTAAGCAGCGCTTTCGATATCCATGGTTTCTTTGCAACGTCATAAAACACCCATTCACACCTTTCAGCTAGTATTATAGGTTAAAGTTCGTTCTTTATTGTAACCGTATTTCTACCGCTGCAACCCCTATTATGTAATTAATAGGTTGCCAGCTCCCGCTGCAACCTAGATATTCATATATCTGTTACTATGAGCTAAGGTTCGTTCTTCACTGTAAAGTTGCTGCTAACTGGATACGACAACTCCTTCGATGCGAAGTGCCTGAGAAGAAAAAAACACATTGTGCCCACATCGTTCTTTACTCAAGCAGTGCTAGCGCGCTGTCTATGATAATCAACTGATTACACACAGGAAAAAGCCTACGGCTTTTTCTTCTTTGGAATAGTAAGAGACGAGTCTCAAACAATCAAGTAGCTAGTTAATTTCAATATATGCAATTGTTTGCTATTCCAATGATCCATCTTTTAATGAATCTTTATTATAATTCTTTACTATAACAACCAGGATGACGTCAGCTACAACTTGGTTTTTTTTTATGCTATATCGTTACAAACAGGAAAAAGCCTACGGCTTTTTCTTCTTTGAAATAGTAAGAGACGGTCCTCAAGCAATCAAGTAGCAATCAAGCAATCAAGTTATTTCAATGATCGTATTTTAATGTAATTTTCTTGCTTTTCAAGCCAATATATTTCCCTTGCTGTTCAAGCCAAGGGACTGGAAGTTTCCTATACAGGGGTTTCAGACAAGGCAGTTCTAATGGTGTACTTTTTGTTTTGATCTGACTTCTTTTTTAGGAACTATGAGTTTTTATATTTCGTAATATTGGACGGGATCGTCTCTTACTAGGTTAATAGCTACCGCTGCAACCCAGACTAGGTTGCTAGCTACCGCTGCAACCCGGATAATTGACAAACACCATTTATGATGAGCTATATTCTTCCTTTATGTAACTACACCTGAAACCACCATATATCAGTTAGTATGGGAGAGAGATCGTTCTTTACTGTATACTAGGTTGCTAGCTACCGCTGCAACCCGGATATCGTCTCTTACTAGGTTGCTAGCTACCGCTGCAACCCGGATTTTTAGGAGCTATGGGTTTTTATATTTCTTAACATTGGACGTGATCGTCTCTTACTTGTCGTTCTTTACTGTAAATTTTAATATTTCTTTTGGACGTGATCGTCTCTTACTAGGTTGCTAGCTACCGCTGCAACCCGGATATTAAGTACACAAAATCCCGTGTCGAGTATCTAAAACCTAGCATAAAACAAAACTAATTTTAAAATTTTCAGGTATTTCTCTTGTTTGAATTACAAAATTAGTATTATTGGTTAGACACCATAAATATTTTTGCATTTTACATAATAAGTTTAGCGATTCTGGACTGAAAACAAAAATAATTGCAATTATGAGACAATAATATGGAGATATGTACTTTACGGGTTACAAACCAAAAAAGTTTGGTTCCAGGATACAATAATAAATTTGAACTGAGATGAAAAAAAATTTTCTTCCAGGAGACAAAAAGCAAAACTAATTTTAGAATTTTCATGTATTTTTGTTGTTTAAATCGAGCCTTTATGTAATTACTGTAAATCTTAAGGAACATAATTAAAATTTCTTAATGTAATAAAAATAATTTGTTTTAATTACAAGAAGTTTTTAACCCCATTTATTTTCTTTAAAATGATTCATTGAACAACTCTCTGCGATGTTCCAGTGCCAAGCTATCTGTTGAATTACTAACCTATACTATAATTAAGTGGCGTATAAAATTTAGTATAGGCAAGAGGTCGTTCTTTATTATATATGCAAGTTAGTATAGGGAAGAGTTCGATCTTTATTATAATTTCAATAGTTCTTTGAGAAAAATCTATAGGCTTGGTAGTTCGTTTATCATTGCGTAATTTCTATCATAAGGTTTTCGTTTCCTTGTAGTCAGTAATTTAGGGTTTTCTATCGATTTCATTGCAGTAAAGTCTCTCGACAAGTAGTCAGTATTATTCGCTGATCTTTTACTTCTGTCTTCCTTGGTTCTCGTTCCAAGTGCAATGTCAATTTTTGCCATTGACTTATCGCAGTCATCTATTACGAATTTTGATTTTAATTTGGGGATAACTGGAATTGGAAATTCTTTATTATCTTTATTATGCATTATTTTGCTGGCTTGTAATCCTTTATCCGACCTTAGGAATTGAAATATCGATTCTTTGAGTTCATTTGTGTTTTTCTCTAGTCTTGTTACTTGTTGAAACAAGGTTTCGAAGGGTTTGGGGTCCAATTTCATAAAAATTTTCCATGCATCATGGCTAGCTAGTACTGAATTTTTATGCTTGAATATTATTCCATGCTCTATAATATCTTGGGTGGCTGCGTGAACAGTGTGGATTATGATGATATTCTTAAGCATCATCTAATTGTTTGTTTCTAGAATTAATTTATTATTAATTTTACCAACTTTTGCAAAATTCGTTTATTTACAATTTTATTATTATTTTTTTGCAAGGTAGTTTAAACATTTTAACTTTTAACTTAGGTTATTTTATTATATTAAATTATATAAATTCAATTTTTGAATTGCCTTATGGCATTGCTCGAACGAAACAAAATTGTGAACGCAAAACAGAATTTTTGTTTATGGATTATATCTTGGGATTAGAATGATTACGGAAGTCTTATCTTTACTCTGGTTATGATATGCCTTGAAGGCTTAGTTAATAATTACTATACGACTTAATTTTACATTATATTTTTCGAATAAGCAACACATAAATAAGTAAGCAAGCAACATATAAATACGCTGTTAACCTATTTTCATTATAAGTCTTTTAATAAGATAATTTTCGTTATTACAACTAAAATTATTAGAATCTACAATTAGACAAAATAATTCTTGTACATGAGAACATTGAGGTAAATGTATGGTTTTAATTCGTGTAGAGTATACTCTGTTTCATTAATATTGATTCACTTGATTCATTATTATTATTATTTTTTGCGAAGAAAAAATTTCGAAAACAGAGGTTATGATGTTTTTATTTTGTTAGGATTAGAGTTCAGAATCTTCTTTTAATCTTCTTGCTATTATTTTAATAGATGTCTCTTTTTCTTCGGCGTGTTTTCATTCGTCTTAAAAATAACTTACTACCCAGAGATTTGTATTCCTCAGATTCAGGGTCGAATAAAAATTGTTTATAATATTGAATTTCTGATAAAGGATGATGTATGCTTTCATATTTGACACATTGGGTATTTTTATCTAGATTATAGGAAATTTTGGGGGCTCTGCATTTATCAAGGAGTAAAAGGTCTGTTTGAATGGGTCCTTTAGAGTAGAAATATTTGATATTGAGGTTCTTTTGTAGATGTCTTATCAACAACTGTAAACAACCAAGTTGTTTCACGCTTCTTTTTCTATATTTTGTTTTGACTTCCCCTCTAGCTGGACCCGAAAATATATTCTAATTAAGTTCCCGAAAACAAATTCTAATTAAAAAGTCACATTGCATATAATTAATTCGAATAATTTCCTTTAATATAAAAAGTCTACCCGTACCGTCCCTGTACGATGTATCCAGTTCAACTGAAAGAAGCCGGGGTGTTGCCTGACGGTTTGGAGTGTGCTGGAGAATATTATTGAAGTTTCCCAGGCCATACTTCAAGCCGGTTGACTGACTCCCAAATCTCCCAACTCCAGGACAATTCCCAATTCCAAAGAACATTTCAAGGGAAATTAGATTGAAAAATTGTGGAGGCACTGTTAACTATAAGAATAACTCAAAGGTCAGGCTAAGAGTTTTCATATAAATGACTATGTCTCATATGGTACTCCCCAAGGCAGTATTATCAACCGTAAAGCAATATAGTTTAATTCAAAATATAAGTGGCTAACGAAAAAGGCCTGATGTAGGAAGCTCGTGGTCGACTGATGACGACAAGTGGTGTTTAAAGTTCTATTTGGCATATTATGCCTGCTGAGTAGCTATCTTACGAGAATCAACTGTACCTCTACAAAAGTGAACTAATAAATTGAACAACCCAAAAAAACACCTAGTTAATGAGATTATTGACGGATTTTATATCATGGAGAGTTGATGTTCCGTCTTGCCTACCAACAGTGTTTTGTTAAGTTAGTAGGAGAGACTGTTCCTAGACTTCTCTATGAAAATCAACTTATATTTCCATAAAGTGACCCTAGAAATCCATTTTCCCCTTTCATATTGTTAGACGTTGTATAAAGTAATGAACCATAAGTTGTAGGAAGCCCGGGGTGGAGTTTGCCCTCAGGCAGTGTTTGATTTGTTGAGGTCGTGCTCTACCTCGGGTTTCTATAAAAAAATCAACCCACGTTCTAACAAAGGCTGATATTATCAGAACAAAAATAACCAGTACAAAAGCGTCTAATGATGAACTGATCATTCTCAGATCATGGTAACGGACTCAAAGCCTATCCGTAAGGCGATAATCGATACTGAATTTATCACAATAACGAATGCGAAGGAAAACATTATATGTTCGGCAGCTATGTTGGCAGTTGACGAATAAGAAAATCAGATATATGCGAAAGAATGGGATTTAACCTACAATCTTAAAGGGTATGCATCCCACACATCTAAGTATGGATTAGCACTCGCGAATACCCCCAAATATCGTCCGGCTAGAGGGGAAGTCAAAACAAAATATAGAAAAAGAAGCGTGAAACAACTTGGTTGTTTACAGTTGGTGATAAGACATCTACAAAAGAACCTCAATATCAAATATTTCTACTCTAAAGGACCCACTCAAACAGACCTTTTACTCCTTGATAAATGCAGAGCCCACAAAATTTCCTACAATCTAGATAAAAATACCCAATGTGTCAAATATGAAAGCATACATCATCCTTTATCAGAAATTCAATATTATAAACAATTTTTATTCGACCCTGACTATGAGGAATACAAATCTCTGGGTAGTAAGTTATTTTTAAGACGAATGAAAACACGCCGAAGAAAAAGAGACATCTATTAAAATAATAGCAAGAAGATTAAAAGAAGATTCTAAACTCTAATCCTAACAAAATAAAAACATCATAACCTCTGTTTTCGAAATTTTTTCTTCGCAAAAAAAAAATAATAATGAATCAAGTGAATCAATATTAATGAAACAGCGTATACTCTACGCGAATTAAAACCATACATTTACCTCAATGTTCTCATGTACAAGAATTATTTTGTCTAATTGTAGATTCTAATAATTTTAGTTGTAATAACGAAAATTATCTTATTAAAAGACTTATAATGAAAATAGGTTAACAGCGTATTTATATGTTGCTTTCTTACTTATTGATGTGTTGCTTATTCGAAAAATATAATGTAAAATTAAGTCGTATAGTAATTATTAACTAAGCCTTCAAGGCATATCATAACCAGAGTAAAGATAAGACTTCCGTAATCATTCTAATCCCAAGATATAATCCATAAACAAAAATTCTGTTTTGCGTTCACAATTTTGTTTCGTTCGAGCAATGCCATAAGGCAATTCAAAAATTGAATTTATATAATTTAATATAATAAAATAACCTAAGTTAAAAGTTAAAATGTTTAAACTACCTTGCAAAAAAAATAATAATAAAATTGTAAATAAACGAATTTTGCAAAAGTTGGTAAAATTAATAATAAATTAATTCTAGAAACAAACAATTAGATGATGCTTAAGAATATCATCATAATCCTCGCTGTTCACGCAGCCGCCCAAGATATTATAGAGCATGGAATAATATTCAAGCATGAAAATTCATTACTAGCTAGCCATAATGCATGGAAAATTTTTATGAAATTGGACCCCAAACCCTTCGAAACCTTGTTTCAACAAGTAACTAGACTAGAGAAAAACACAAATGAACTCAAAGAATCGATATTTCAATTCCTAAGGTCGGATAAAGGATTACAAACCATCAAAATAATGCATAATAAAGATAATAAAGAATTTCCAATTCCAGTTATCCCCAAATTAAAATCAAAATTCGTAATAGATGACTGCGATAAGTAAATGGCAGAAATTGACATTGCACTTGGAACGAGCACCAAGGAAGACAGAAGGAAAAGATCAGCGAATAATATTGACTACTTGTCGAGAGACTTTACTGCAATGAAATCCATAGAAAACTCTAAATTACTGACTACAAGGAAACGAAAACCTTATGATAGAAATTACGCAATGATAAACGAACTACCAAGCCTATGGATTTTTCTCAAAGAATTATGGCAAAGTCCTGCTGAGAAAAACGTCACGAAACGGATATCATCCAAACTAAGAAAGGAAAATGACAACAGACAAGATACTAACCTAATTGAATTAGACAAATCAAGAAACAAGTTCTCAAGTACCCAACAAGATCATGAATATGCAAATCCCACAGAACAGCCACACCTAAGTATGAGACCCCAACCAAAGAGATACAATCTTCAATATTGGAAACCACGGCAAACACAGTGCCAGAATTGATCGCACTTAGCATAGAATCACCTGGAAATTTAACCGTATTAACTTATCTAAAACCCACGACATTTACAAAATGGACTGGGTCAACAGGACCCACGTTTACGCACACCCATCCTATTGGCAAATTCCTTATAAACGCAAGGGCAAGAATCCCGGTAAGACATACCGAAATACAAACGATAGAAGTACAAGGGCTTAAGCCAGAAGAAAACAAAATAATTATAAAAAAGAGGAAGAAGATAATTACGTACATAAGAAATGTTGGACAATAGACGGTAAACGTACTTGTGATAGACTAGCCATGGCCGACGAGTAGGTATCGAAGGTATTGAACCATTACCTAATCTAAATGAGAAAAACACCCAAAAAGTGTCAACTCATCAAGCCTTCTTAATATTATTTAGACAAAGACTACAAGCCTTATTTTAACTATTAAATCCAGAAATACAAAAATTAAAACAAAGTACCACGAAGATTTTTGAAGTATTCTTTCGAAGAAATAAATACCGTAGGTCTACAAGCCTGATTCCCATCATCGGAGAACTTGCCTCCCGTCTTTTTGGTTTGACAACGGAGGAAGACTTAAACATCCCGAGGGAAAATGTAAAAAAGTTGAATAATGCCATGAACGTAACATTACACGTCCAGAAGATACAAGCCAGTATAGCAAATTACCAGAGAGATAAAGTTGAAATGATACCTAAGAAAATCTCAATAACTGTAAACGTAATGAATTATTTAAGGAACGAAGTGGATCGCTTGGTGTCAGACACAAGCCTTACCATGATATCACTAGATACAATTACCATGTTACTACTAAATCTGGCGAAAGATATTAGTAATTTTGAATTCAAATTCTTTGCCCTCACTGGAGGAACTTTGTCATACGACCTAGTAGATCCTTCTAACCTAAAAAGTATGTTACACGAAATAAAAACGCACCTAACGTTTGGTTTACACTTACCAATAGAGCCAGAAGTATCAAATTTTTTCCTTTATTATACAAAATTAAAAGTCCACATCACGGAAATAAATGAACAATTGTTCGCAGTAGTAACAATTCCATTGATAAACCAGCAATCCACATACGACTTGTACAAAATTTTGACCTTCCCTGCTTATATAAACAAGACAAATTCATTTATGACTATCACACCTGAAGCAGAGTATTTACTTGTTGATCAGGATAGACGAAAATACGCCCTAGCCGATCCACAAGACTTAAAAGAATGCGTATCATTCAAAAACCTAGTATGCCATCTTACGTTACCTAATTATAATGTCAAATCTGGATATTTTATGTTAGATATATTTTTAAAAGACGCACAGCAGGAAAAAATACCTAATTCGTGCGAAGCCTTGATAGGAAGTACTAAACAAGAAATATTCATACACCTTAGAAATGATATTTGGTTATTTTCTGTTCCAAAAGAAACTGTTGGAACTTTGTCTTGTCGTAATAATACTGAAAGAATCGATCCAAGTTACAGGACCGAATTACTATTACAAGATGTGGGTACAATAACCATAAAACAAGGATGTCGACTTATAACTAAAGAGTCAACAGTTCAAATGCCGTTAATAACCACGATCACAAACATAATAAGTCCTAAAACAATCAATTTTAAGGCAATCAACCTGTAGTACACTATTCCCAATATAGAAAGTGAGGAAATGAAAATCTCAATATGGTCCAAAATAGAAAAGAATAAAGGGACATTACCGCTTACAAAAATAAGAAAGCATTAGACTCCCAGATTCCCCTTTTTACTAATAAAGACCAGAGAGTAACGTACTTGGATAATAGATACGGATTATTCTCAACCGATTTCTGGTGGAACATACTACTGACCGTATGTTTCATATTCACGATTTCCTTGACTATGAGAACCTTACTGACTTTTAATTATGGAAGAATTTTGAGACTAAGAAGTCAAAATCCAAAGGAAGAACACGGGGAAGCGGCTGAAATGCAGAAGTTAAACCCAGAACCCCATGAAAACGTCTAAGCCACGAAAAAGGGGAGACAAATAGAAAACGAGTGGGTAAAGAGGTCTCCACTCGTCCTTGCTATGTCTAGTTCCCTCATGGTAGGTGTCGTTTACGTAAAACCGTGCGGTTACGACGCTGCAACATGTGTTTCTTAAACAGTGCGGACGTGCGTGAACAATGAAGGCATGAAATATGTTGTAAACTGAGACCTCAAACTAAATGATATAGCGTAACTTATGTTGAAATGGTTATTTTGAATCTAAGGTAGAATTAAATAAGTGTTGAAGGAAATTAAAATAAAGTGTGTGTTAATAGCGTATACTAAGGAGCATAATAAGAGGACTTACTTAAAGTTAAAGGAATTAATCTCTTATATCGTTCGTGAGGCAGCCATTAAGGTATATTAAATATCTCATCATTTAGTTTCCCGACTAAATGTAAATCTTTGGTTGTTGCCTCTCTAAGAATATTGCTAGAATCAGTATTTGTTTTATATTCATATCCAATAGTCATACTTCTCAACTTCTTATTGGACAATGGTGGCATCAACATGAACTGTATATAACTTGCATAATTTCAAAGATTATTGCTCGTGCTCACCAATGTTCCATTTATATAGACACTTACCTGTCGAAATAAATTATGTAGTACACAATTTTCGTAGATAACCCCTCGGCGGCACTTGTTTTTCATTGTTCGATTTTTTAACAATGACATTTAAATCTATAAATGTCGAATTCAAATCGATAAAGTAGTCTTCATTAGAATAAGTTTGAAAATGGACGTTTGCAGAGAGCTGATGTTGCGTGTACAACTGTTCATAGTATCCATGTTTTACACTGACATCTACATTTTCAGCATTAAAAAGATTTAGAGATGAGGTGACTGAAGGGTTAGAATCTTTATGTGGTAGATATGCCATCTTAGAAATAGAAATCCTTTTTGGATTTATTTTCTTTCTTTGATGCTTTACGCTTCCCGGTTGACTTGAGACTGTTGAGTGATGAGGTCTTTCTCCTCCTTTTCAAACTTTTTCCCCGTTATTTCCTTCGCCCGCCGAGGAATCGTGCACTCAACCTGAGATTTCGCGAAACGTTTTCTTGAATATCTTTTCAGAGCCCCAATCATGTAATGTAGAGAAATTAAAATCCCCTGTAACCATTGCAACATATTTTCTTGCCAAGAGTAGTCCAGAGCGAATCAGCTTAACACACCAACTGCCGAAACTGTACCCAGACATTGACGAACGACCCCTGTAATAGTCCATTCCATGTCCCAACTGGCGTGGTCCAAGAGTAGCAACATAGCAATCAACTTCAGGACATACAAACTGAGTTCTATTAGCCGTTTCACTAAACGGGTCAAAAATTACATGTAATCACAGCCAAACCTTTTGTTATTGCAAGAGGATCACCCAATTTGCTTCTTAATGTTAACTGACAGAGCTCCAAATACGAAGTGTTGACTGGAACGTATTGAAGGTGCTTTGTATTGTAGTGATGAATATGATCATTAGAGGTTATTCCTTCAAGAACACGTAGGAGGGGGACATTGGTATTACCAACTCTTGATATCTCGACAAAGGATGCATAAAGAAATATACAAATGTCCTAAGAGAAGGCGGGTGGATGCTCAGCAAAAATGACAAGATTTATGCCACTAGCGCTTCCTGCAATTTTACCGTTGATTAAATTATATTTAAAACCAAGCACTTTTCTTAGATTTTCATTGAGAATAACATTTTCATTGGCAATGGGTGAACTAATGTAGATCTTGCCTTTTTCCCTTGAATAGTTGAATTGAAAGGTTCCTTTTTTACAAGCGGAAATTCTTTTATTGATAACATGACACAATTCGTTCATACTCCCAAACTCCTTATATGATAGTGTGGCAAAGGGGTATTCAAATTAATTCATATTTTTCAATCACATATTGATCGTCAACAATTGGCCAATCATGGGGTCTAATTTTTATATCATATTTACGATCCTTTATTAGGATATCGTATGTATTTTTGAGAATACAGTTGACAAGAGCAACTTGATACCTTCCCTCAAATTTAATGGCCGGGGAAAGTTTTTTCCAAAATTCGCTAGTCTTATTCAAATCATCAAATAAAGGTTTTTTTGTCACATAAAAACCTCCAGACATTATGAACATCTTCAGCAGGTATCCACGAGTCAAAATCAGAGTTGTATCCTAGCCAGCGAATCAACTGTTTCTTACCCTGGCGAGTACGAGTCTTTATTACCTTTTCAATTTGATCAATCCAGTGTTTTTAAATTTTTGTAATTCATAATCATAAATAACGCCAAGAATCTCTTCATCTTTCATATCACGAAGTCGATATGTTATAGGTTTAGTATCTAGGATTTTTGACACCTTAAAAAGTTCAGTAGACCACAAATAATTTCCCTTTTAAAAAATATTTCTTGTACGATTGATTCGAACTGTATCACCAACATTAAATTTTTTCTTTCCTGCCTTTTCATTAGAATATTGTTTAAGGAAATGTGTACTCTCACTATAATGAACTTTCTGAGGACTAGTATTGAACGAGGATCGATGAGGACGTTGGTTGTATATATATATATATATATATATATATATATATATATATATATATATATATATATATATATATATATATATATATATATATATATATATATATATATATATATATATATATATATATATATATATATATATATATATATATATGTATATGTATATTTGGCACATATTCAGCATTTAATATATTTTAAATGTTACTCACCACTCAACTACTTTAGCATTTACTTTCAATTATTTAACTACACATGAGGTAGGTTA
The DNA here is from genome assembly GCF_049724085.1 of Artemia sp. Qi Xiang Cuo. Taxonomy (NCBI): domain Eukaryota; kingdom Metazoa; phylum Arthropoda; class Branchiopoda; order Anostraca; family Artemiidae; genus Artemia; species Artemia sp. Qi Xiang Cuo. Next base: position 46,139,949 of record NC_142814.1, read on the forward strand.
CATGGTTTTATGAGAGGTCTTGATTTATTACAAATTTTCATGTTTTTACTGTTTACGTACGTCCATGCCGCCAATGAAATATATATTTTATTTTTGTAGCTGCATGGGTTTACGTAAACAATAAATAGAGATTTGGGACTGGACATTTCACGAATGAGGACCTCTACTCCCATTCGTTAGATCATGTCCTTCCATATTTTATGGCTTAAGGGTTATCAGGGAGTTCCGGGTTCAGGTCTTGTATCTCACTCGACTCGATGTGATCTGTCTTTGCTCTTTTTCTACGTGTTCTCGTAATTTTTCCGTAATTCAGGGTTAATAGCATTTTTATAGTCAGAAAAATCCTGAATACGAGGCCTATCGTCAGGAGCATATTTCACCAAAAATTGGTTGAGAATAATACGTATCTACTTTCTAATTACGTCAATCTTTGGTCTTCATTAGTAAATAGGGGACTTTGAGAGTCTAAAGCTTCTCTTATTTTTGTTATTGGTAAGGTTCCCATGACATTCTCTATTTTTGACCATATTATGGCTTTTACTTCTTCGTTATCTATTTTAGGAGTTGTATGCGATAAATTAACTGGTTTGTAATTGATCATCTTAGGGCTTATTATATTCGTGCTTGTGGATATCAGTGGTGTTTGTACCGTGGCTTCTTTGATTACTAGTCGACACCCTTGTTTTATGGTTATTGTTCCCACGTGTTGTAACAGTAATTCAGTTCTGTAGCTTGGATCGATTCTTTATGTGTTATTATAACAAGAGATGGTCCCAACTGTTTCTTTTGGGACAGAAAATAAATAGCCACCGATCATTTCTAAGATGAATGAATATTTTTCGTTTCGTACTTTCTGCTAGCGTTTCGCATGAATTGGGAATTGCTTCTTGTTGAGTCTCTTTTAAAAATATATCTAAGATACAGGATCCAGATTTTACGTTATAAATGGGCAGGGTTAGTTGACATACTAGGTTTTTGAATGCTACACATTCCTTAAGGTCCTGTTGATTGGCTAAGGCATATTTCATCCTATCTTGATTGACTAGCAAGTATTCCGCTTCCGGGGTGATAGTCATGAACGAATTAGTTCTACCTATATTGGCTGGAAACGTAGAAATTTTATATAAGTCATATATGGATTGTTGATTTGTTAATGGAATTGTTACTACTGCAAATAGTTGTTCGTTTATATCCGTGATGTGAACCTTTAGCTTGGTGCAATAGTGGAATAGGTTTTCTGCTTCTGGTTCTGTTGGTAGATGTATACCTAATGTTAGATGTGTAAGTAATGATATTGTCACTATGTCGAGTGATACCATAGTGAGGCTCAAATCAGAAATCATACGATCTACTTCATTCTTTAAATAATTCATTATGTTTACTATCTTTGAGATGTTCTTTGAGATTGCCTCAATTTTGTCTCTCTGATAATTGGCTATGCTGGCTTGTATTTTCTGGACATGCAAGGTCACGTTCATGGCTTTATTTAGTTTTTTCACGTTTTCCCTTAGGACATCCAGGTCTTCTTCAGTTGATAGCCCAAATAGGCTTGAAGCCAATTCTCCTACGATTGGTATTAGACTAGCTGATCTGCGGTATTTGCTTTTTCGAAAAAATACTTCGAATATTCTTGTGGTACTTTGCTTTAACTTTTGTATTTCTGTATTGAATAATTTTCTGTACAGAAATACTTTTGTATTTCTTGCAGTCTCTGCCTCTATAATATTAAGAAGGATTGGTGAATTGATACTCTTAGGTTGTTTTTCTCATTTAGCTCAAGTAATGATTCGACGTAGTTTTTGGTTGGTTCGTCAGCCATGGCCAGTCTGGCACATGTATATTTGCCGTCAATTGTCCAGCATTTCTCGGGTACGTATTTTCCTTTCTTTTTACTTTCAGAAAATTCCCTTTTCCTATTGTGGAGTTGTATCCTTGAATTAATATAGTTTGTGTCTCGGTATGCAATACTGGGAGTCTTGCTCTTAAGTTTATATAAAATTTTGCCGAAGGAGTGGGTCTTTGTAAATGTTGGTCCTGTGGACCATATCCATTTTGTAACCGTCGTTGGTTTCAAATGCGTTAGGGTATTCAATTTTTCTTGCGATAGTTCATTGAGTTTGATTAACTCTGGACTTGCATTGGTTGTGGTGTCCGTTAGTGAGGGCTGTATTTTCTCGGTTCTTGTCTCAAGTTTGGGTGGGGTTGTCGTAGTATTTTTCTTTCTTTGTGGCTCGTCGATTTTTTCCTTTTGTTCCTTCTGTGATATTTTCTTAGTAACGTTGCTCGCAGTATGATCTTGCCGTGGTTGCTTGAGTTATGTCCATATGCTTGGTAATTCATTCAACATGGCGTAATTTCCGTCATAGAGTTGATTTTTCCTGTTTAAGAAGGAAATTGTGGTAGATTTTATCGTAGTATGTTCGCTTATGGAACCATCCACATTACTTAATGCTTTTCTTCTTCGGATTTCTCTGTTGTTAGTTCCTAGAGCCTTATCAATTTCTGGTATTTTCTTGTCAAAATCATCTATTATGAATTTCGATTTTAGTTTAGGTATAATGGGGGGTAGGTCTCTTTTATTTTCTTTGTGGTGCATGTCTTTCGTTGATTGCAGGATCTTGTCCGTTTTTAAGAATTGGAATATAGAGTCCTTTAGTTCATTAGTATATTTCTGTAGTATCATTGCTTGTTGAAACAAGGTTTCAAACGGTTTGGGATCCACTTTCATAAATATTTTCCAGGCATTGTGACTTGCAAGCAACAAATTCTCGTTTTTGAAGATTATTCCATGCTTTACGATATATTGGGCTATGGTTTGGGCAACGAATATTGTCATGAAATTTGTTAGCCACATCTTTTTTTCGTTGTTTCATGAATTGATTTATCATTAAACATAATCTGGGTAAAATTCTTATGACGGTTAATCGAATGAGAATTAAAATTTCTATTATATAAAATTTTTTTATCGGGGGAATTAACAAGATGAAACTAAGATTCGTGGTGATAAAATTAATTGATTGCCTATGGTAAACATACGGCTGATTTTTAGGTTAGGGGTGGTAGTTATTTTGGATAGTTTCATTCGAGGGTTTTTCTTTTAACTTAAAGGGTTTGTGGGTTGACTTTGATTTACAGCGTACCAAATTATTTGAATAGAGAAAGTTTTCTTAAATTTTGGTTGCTTTTAATTTCGATTCATTGGTTTTTATTCTTTTAAATATAATTTCTTTTCTTTTCGCGCTATACATTACGCTTTTTCGATTGTAGAGATATTGTTTGTAGTATTTTATCTCTTGGAGTGGGTCGTGTCGACCTTGATATTTTACGCAGTTTGAATTCCCCTCAATTTTTAAACTAAATTTTTAAACTCAATTTTTGTTTTCTACATTTGTCAAGAAGCAATAAATCTGTCTGACATGGACCTTTAACGAACCAGTACCGAACTTTATATTGTTTTGGCGATTTTCTTAATTCATGTTGTATATATAGGAGGTACTTGCCCTTTCTGCCGTTATATTTTATACCCAATTTTCCTCTCGCGGGTCGATATTTGGGTGTATTTTCTATACGTAGTCCGAAGCTATATGATCCTATGTTGTATTTCCTTAAATCATATTTGACGTCCCACTTTTTCGCGAAGACTTCTTCCCCTTATTTACTCACAATGAGGATTGCTGCTGAGTATATCACATTTCTTTTTCTTGCTTTATAGTTATGAACTCTGTGTCGATAATTGCCTTGGCCATTGTTCTGAAATGGTAGTTTCTATTGACTTTTGTCTAGTTAATTTTTTAAGATTAGTTACAATCATGGTTTACTCTAGGTCGAGGTACCTTTTCGCCGGTCCGGTATTTCCTCACACATCGGGTACTTATTCGTTTGACATAATTTGATGCTTCTAAAGCTCCATATTAACCAATAATGAATATCTACTTTTGAATGGAATGTAAGGCAACTTCAGGTCGAGGCTCAACTACTTGTTCACCGGTGCCATCTTGCACCTGGCTATTTGTGTATTCAAGCGTAATTCAATTCTCTAAAGTTCCATTCAGGCTTAAAAGTATTGAGACTTTTGAGAAATTACCTTTTTTTTCAATTTGTTATCGATGCATTTAAATCCTTCGATACTCACTCTCTGATTCATAGTTTTATAAAATATTAATACACTACTAGTTTATTAATATAATGCACTTTTTAAATAATAATAATCGATCTACATAGACATAACACTTCGGATAATATTGGAGGGCTCTTTTATTATTCGTTTTAACGAGAATATTTATATATACAGTTTCTTCCTCGGATATCGGCTTTTAATTTTAATATGGGTGCATCATCAGGTAATGCCGTTTTTGAACTTGAAGATGTCAGCATATTGGCAAGTCGATAATTTACCCATGAGGACACATTTGAGCTTAGAAATTTGAGTTCAAACACTACGTTATTTTTACCGCTTTCAGGTGTATTTAAGCACATTAAATACACTAATAATTGGTTTGGGAGGTGCAGGCCTTCCAATGTGGCAGCTATGTCGTTCCTTCGCATATTTTGTAGAATGACTTTCCGGCACCACTGAGATAATGACAACGGGTCATTTATTATTTTTGCTACGGAAAAACTTAAGTTTACGTGTGATTCGCAACAAGCATAGTTGCTCGCGCACAATTACGTCTAAGCCGGGGAATATTTTGATTTCAAAATTTTCGTCTTATTGAAAGAAGTTCAGGTTTATTTTCTTTATGTCTTTATAATCCCTTGGGGTATTTTGAAAAATAGCGGATCTCGTTGAAGGGTTTATTGGATTTAGATGCGTGTTATTTACACAATTGACGTATAAGGCCATAAGGAAGCTTTCACCTTTTACCATATGTCCTCGGTCTATTAGTATGGAGAGAAATTTAACGGGTCAAACTATAGTTATGTTGTTATCGTCTTGATCATACCAAATGTTGTCGGCGATATAATCAGACAATAAGCTATATTTTGTTGTTGGGACCCTATGTATTAAAATTCGGAACGTCAGGTTGGCTCTAAGTCTAGTGTGTTCGAGTGTTCTAATCATTGTACGCGCACTAAAGTTATAATGAACTAAGCTTGCCATTAATCTTAGGATCATTCTTTGTTCCAAGATTGTCTTTCGAGATTTCAGAAGATAATGTAGTGTTGGACAGTCGAGATTTTCCACTGCTCTTATAAGTCCCCATTCTTTTAATGAATCATTAATGTTATCAGCGCTATGGCTTTTCTTGAGCTTCCATTAGGTAATATTCTCTAGTCCACAATTACTTAACTGTTGGTGGCTTGGGTATCTTATCATGGTTACTGTGTTTTTTTTAATTTATTCTATCAGATTTTAGGTTAATACTAGCAACGTACCGTATCGTCGCTTGTTTCGGCGTTTCCCTTAACCAGTGGTCGACGGTTACTCACGTACCGTATCTGCAAATATGTTATTATATAACATTAATTAATGATTACATAGTAAATGATTACATAATAGTAATATTTTGTCGAAATAATTATGTTACAATATTGTAACTTAAGGTATAACAATTATTACGTAATAACGATGCGTTTTCAATCTAATAATGTTGATCATAAGTTATAATTATTTACTTGGCCTTTTTAATTTTATGGAATTTTATTTTTATTAGTATTTTACGTTCTTTTTCTGTGTTAAAGCTTTCTAATTTAGTTAATTATTAATTTAGTAAAAATATATAAGACGCAAATATGAAGTTTTGAAATGCCACTTTTTGTTAAGACAAGGAACATATCCTGCCAAGTTCTGTTTAACGGGAAATTGAGAAATTACCGCTTCCTAGCGATTACGTGGGAAGGAGTGGTTGATAAAAATGTACAAAAGATACATTTTATCGGAAGGAGGGATCTGATACTAACTTTATGCCGGACTGACCTCTGGTCCGTTGTTCTTAGAAATACCTTGGAATTTTGTCTTATTATTATAAGTGTCTAAGAATCTTATTGTATATTATTGTAGTTTCTGAGACGTATGGTCTACTTGGGACAGTCAGTCCCAGTAGAATATCTATATCTGTAATTATTATGTGTAGATTGAAATAAAAGTATTGTATTTTAGACCACCTCTCTACGATATACCTTTAGCCCCTCGAACATACCCAGTCAGTAAGCCTCATTAGTTCGGTCATAGCCTAAGGCATGCTACCAAAGTTTAATTACCTTAGGGCCAGAGTTTATCTCCCCTATAAAGGAAGAATAAAGGCATCTACGACTGCAACATCCAAATACCATAAAAGACACTTCACAAAATTTATCGGTACAAGTTAATCTTCGTAAGGAGATGTTGTTACAAAGATAGACCCAAAGAGTAAAAGAACTTTTGGTCTACCTCCGGAACACAACTCCCTCACTACTGAGGCTCCACTGGCCATCTCTTCCGCAGATTCCTTTGAGTGGTTACTTTCAGTTAGCTAGGCACTTTCAATTTTATGATGCTTGTCGTTAGTTATAGCTCTTCACTTGGGTTTTAAAATTTTATGGTATTTAATTTTTATTGGTCTTCTTGGGTTCCTGATTCTGCACAAGTTGTTCTTCGTAAGGAGATGTTGTTACAAAAATAGATCCCAAGAGTAAAAAAAAACTTTCGATCCACTTCTGCTACACGACTCCCTCCCGACTGAGGGTCCATCCACTTGTTAAGGATTTGCTTGTTATGTAATCACTATTCGTATCCGTATAGTTGTTTATTATAAAGAGCCAGGGCCAAATAGGAACGGGAACGGGATGACAAAGACACCACTCCCATCCCCCTGTGGCCACCGCTTCCCACGATTGAGGGTCCATTTGCTTAAGAATTTTGACGAAAGGCAGTTATAGTACTTGCCATGTGACTTCTTGTTGTGTAATCAAGTCTCGTATCTGCGTATTCTTTTCTCAAAAGAAGGTGAGAGTCAAGTGCTTGCGTGGTGGGATAATATATACCACGCTCATCCTTGGCTCTGACCTTCTATGATCGGGGATCCATCCGTTTTTACTATATCGTATCCAATGGCTATTTGAATTATTCCTCCTACGTCACTTTCAAAGTGTTTCATGGGGTTTTTCGCTGATTATTTATTTATTTCGTTTTTATGAATGAGAATTGCCGTGTATATTGAGCTTATATTATTCATCGAGAGTAAAAAAAAATTGTTATTACCTCCCGGAGTGTGAGGGGTATCCGTACTTTTTTTTAGCTGAAAGTGTCTTTTTATATAGTTTTGAGTGGGTTTTCGAGCTTAAATCGTTAAAAAAAGGGTTGTAGCATATTATTCGCTAGCATATTTCAATTAATGCGAGAACTGGCGATCAGTTTGAAGGAGTTCTAAAATTTTCTTTTAGGATTTAATGTGGGCGTTCGATCTCTGTTTTATATGTACGTATATGAATACTTGGTAAATCCTCATATCCAACAATCTTTTAAGCATCCGTAGTTATTGCGTTTCCAGCCAACGTAAACAAATTCCATTACGACCGTAGTTTGAAAATATGAACTTATTTTCCAAAGCTATTGAAAACTAAGGCCTTAATACTTATTACAAGGCAATAGTAAGCTATTAGACTGTAAGGTATTTCATTTGTTGTCACATTTTACTCATCTTTAATTATCTGCTATTAAAATACCTATTGATTTATTTTCCTCAGTCTCGTAATCGATTAATTTAAAGTGAGTTATTTATTTTATAGTGAAGTCGGTTCTTCCTTAATATCTTATTTTGATAGCTGATTCTTAAGTTAGATCGTATGAAGAGTAGCGTATTGATGTTTACTCAATTAATTTCGTTAGAATATGTAGGGATAAATTCCTTATTTCAGGGTATTTCAGAATTATGCTAAATTAGTGGCATACAAAAGCTTGTTAGTTGAGATTAAATTTTCCCGTTCAAATGAGTTAAAACAAATATATCCATATTTAATGTGTCGACTTATTCTTCTTCCGTGGCAGAGTTATTGCCACGTGGCAGAGGTGCTCATACTCATGCGCGATATTATCTAAAAATTTGTTAAGGCATAAAAATTTAATTTCCTCGAATTCCCTAAACGAAATTAAGATATATTATACGTATTTTAGTGAACCATTGGTGAATTAGAGTTAGTTTAGTCCCAATTAAAACATAATAAGTTACAATAATCTGTAATCTTTTTGTTGTAAAATTATAGGAAATGCGACTGAAAGATATGGCAATTAAACTGTGGAAAACGCGCTGTTTAAAACTTGTTTGTTTTAAATTTTTGTGAAAGCAAAATCATTACGTACAAGAAACTTTCTTAGATGACGGTATTAAAATATTGTAAAGATACAGTATTTTAATCATAACCCTACTGGGCTCTGTATGGCACATCGCATACCTATACTGGGGGTGAACAGACAGAAATCGGAGCATTGGCCTGGTTCTCGCCTTCAAATGCGCAAAAAGTTGCGTTTAGTCTGGGTTTTATCCCTCTGTATAGTCAATATCTACTACATCCCACCATCCTGCCTCTGTGGCAGAGATAGTGCCACATGGTAGAGGTATGACACTACCTAAAATTTTGCAGGGATATGTGTATGTGTTTTAATAGGCGCCTTGCATAAGGTATAAAAATTTATTTACTTTATATTATTTGATCGTAAGATTAGCCCGCGTGACTATTACTTATTTAGTTTTGCGTGGTCTAGTCTTGTTTCCGCAAGACTCAGAACTGTCATTTTTTTCTAATTTTACTATTCTTTTTCCTCCTATTTATAATTCATTCAAGTGGTATTATGCTTTGACTCATTACTTTTCTGAAAGGAATCCGTTCGATTTGCCTACTCTGATTTCGTGGTGGCACACGTCGGTGCCACGAAGGTGCCGCACGAAAGTTCCACAAGACAAGGGAGGGGTTCATACATTTGATTATAATATTACCTATATTCTCTGTTACTTTTTTGAGTTCTATCGCGAGATTTTATAAGTTTGAAGCTATCAGTGTTGTAATGGTTTTGGGGTGGCTTTGTTTTAATTTTTAAATTAATTCGGATCTTGAGGCACAAACTATTATTTACTTTAACTATTGAATATATATATTTTTTTTTACTAGGTTGGCATTTTACTGGGATTTGATTTGAATAGAAAGTTCTAGGGGTATTAATCCTTATTGTTATATCTTCCAATTCATGGTTATTTAAACGTGTTTCTGAACAAAAAATAAATTTTAACTTCAAGCCCTTGTTAAAGCACATCACAGATGGTATGATTCTATTCATTCATCATCTAAGTCTTGGCAATTTACAGCTTGCACCTTTGTTCGATTACTTTAGAAACTATTTCTGAGTCCTTCGTGTTTGCGTATAAATACTGATTTCGTTTTTTATCTACTTTAGTTCAAACTGATGTGCGCGTTAATAACTACGTAGTGTTTTGAACTCTTAAATAGCCTATATTTAGTAAATTGGGATTTTTATGGATAGAATACTGACTAAGTTACGTTTCCTATTTGTTGAAATGGGCCTTGGCCACATCAAGTGTCATATTCGGTTCAAAAGGCTGGTGTATTCACTAATTATCGTAATATACTTTTACTTTTAGCATTCGCAAAACAGTAATACTTCTTATTTGCGTCTGTTTGTTTATTCAGGTTTTTGTTTGTTTGCTCTTTATTCGGGTATTCGAGAATCATTCATTTTGTGCTAAGTTTTAGGAAAAATGTAACTAACTTCTAGCTGCTGTTTATCGTGAAGAGTATGCCTCTTCGCGACTAGTTAATTACGTGAATCTGCCTGCTGGCTCGCATTTGATAAATTTCAAACTACCCGTTTTGACTGATTTCGTCTTAAGCAGGTCATTTATTATTGCAACAAAGACTATACAGGATTTAAAAAGTTAATTAATGGCGTGTTTACATATCTTTTTTGGTATCACGGACATTCAAAGTTTTAAGCTAAAAGCACTATCTTCCTCTATAGTCTTGAGAAAAATAGGATGTAACTGCCGGAGTCCTAGTTTCAAGTTTTTTTTTTGTTTTTGCATCAATTCTTAAGCGGTTTTCTTTTACAAGGTATCTTTTTTCTTTATCTAGTTTTTAAAGAAGACTAGTACTTGCTAATGTTAAAGAGACATCAAACTACTACTATACATTGCCTCCTTTTACTTATATTGTCACAGTGAATCTGTGATAGATCGGCGTAAGGGTATGCCTACTTCCTTTATTTGCGAGTTACGATATTTTAGGATTTCAATAATTGGTTCTTTTACCCTTTCGGAAAGCTATTCTAGTAAACTGCTTATTTCATATATATATTTATATATATATATATATATATATATATATATATATATATATATATATATATATATATATATATATATATATATATAACATACGACTGAATGCTGGATTGTAAGCGAATAAGTTTATTCGAGACGAGTCTCACATTTGACTTTACAGGTTTGTGATTATTTTCCAATTACGTTGCAAAACCTCTTGAAAGTTAAGGAGTCGTCTGGCCTAGGAAAAAGTTTTTATTTTGTTATTCTTATTTTTTACAGGTTAGCTTTCTTATTCTTTAATTGCGCGGTTCATTTTCGTACGCTTTGATTCGTTTTCATTAAACTGAAAGTATCAATAGACTAAGGCGGTAAAACTGCTCTTTTCAGGTTTTTCTCGTGCCCTGCGCATTTTTGGGGCTTATTTTTTAAGTTTAAGGATTATACTACCCTTGAGGTTTTGTTTATTTCCATGGAATTATCTCCTATTAAGGATTATATCGCATTTCTATAGGTTGAAACATACGTGCAAAGATTAGTATTTTAAATTCTACAATTTTGATTTATTTTTACGTTCAGGATATTGATGTTTTTGTTTTTTTTTGTTTTGCGTCAATTCTCTAGCCAATATTCTTCTTTGTTCATTTAGGTTTCGAAACAGAATAGTATACTATTTTATGTACTTTTTTTTATTGACTATTTTGGGACGGCTACCTACAATTGATTGCTAGAGTTTAAGTGTCAGCCATCGAAAAGGTTTTTTTTTGCTAAGTAAATGTCTTGATTTACTTGAGGTATGTGAATTAGCTTTGGATCTTTATTATTGCTATTTAGTGGACATTTTAGCCTAGAAAGTTGATCGTTCATATTATTTTTGATTTTAGGTGAATAGATTATTTATTAATAAGGATATTAAAATAGTTCTGAATATATAATAGTACGCAGGTCAATTAATCTAATTGCTAATATTACAAAAAAAAATTAAAAAAAGAAAAGATTTTTTGAGGAAAAAAAACGGGTGGGTGATCCGACTAATTTGCCATAATTTTTTCTGTTCTCGAACGCGATTGAAAGTTACTGACCTAAGGTTTGTTATTTCAAATTAACATTTTACAGGGGGCCACTTGAACTGCCTAAATAAATTTATAACGTTAAAAGAAGTGGTATTTGTTTAGTGAAACAAATTTGCGAAAAGAGAATCTGCTTGGTCCCACTCAGTGATTTGCAGGGGTTCTTAAAATAATTGAATTCGTTTTAAACCCCAGAAGAATCTTTTTATTTCGCTGATAAAGGAAGTTTTTTTTATAATTTAATCTCCTCATTATCACATATCTTATAAACGGATTAAATATCCATTTATCTCGCCAAGGAAAAGATATAATTTTACTTATAATTATTTTTAAATAGTGAAGTTTTGCCAAATTCTTGAATTCATATATTGATTCGAATATTTGGCAACAGATTTTTTTTCTTTTATTAGGCTTATATGGATAAATTTGAGAGTTTAGTCGAGCCTGCTTCTGTTATTTAGATTGACAGGAACTCTATATTTATGATTCGGTTAATTATTATGTTTCTGCATGCAGGCAAATCATGCCTCACGTCATTACTACCCTTATATATATATATACGCCTGATTATTACATTACCGCTAATTACCAAACTGAGAAACCTTGGTTATAATTAATGCGATAACGACTCTTATCTATTTTTTTTTACCGAATAAGTAATTTAGGTTGTCGAGTATTTATAAGTTTCACAGCGAGTTAGGGTCGCTACTTCCGGTCATCTTTTCTTGTAATTAAATTTGGACTACTTTATTATTTTTTGAAATAATATTATTTTTGTTGATACTTGGGTTAAAGTTTTTTTTTAAGTTTTACTGTGAGAAGCGGTTATTAATTATTTAGGTAATTAATACTGCGTTTTATAAGTTTGGCTGTCGGGCTAATAATAATAATAATAATGAGATATTTCTAGAATAGGGTTTTACTTTGACCTATCGTCCAACCGGGTAATCAGGATTTCCAATGTCGTAATAATAAAGATACTAAATGTGTATTATGATGAAGGTGAAAGATAAAAGGTTAGGATATTCTAGAATTCAGTGTTTGATTATGTTGTTGGCATGCAGTTGTTTGAATTTGGATAAGATATCCCATAAAGTCAATTTCAGAAGAGGTAGGATCGATCCTAAAGGAACCCTCAGCATATCAATCCTCGAAATAAAAAAAAATCGAGCCTTTCGAGGCTCGATACACCGAAAGCCTCCTCAGATCCGCATTTGAATACTCGATTGAGATCAAAGGTATGTTCTGAATTATTGTGATTTAGGGTTGGCATTGGCACACAATTGAACGCAGCACATGGAAGTATCCTCACGCACTAAATACAATTATATGCCAAGTGATCACTAGTGGTCCTCATGTTTACCTACTCCGGGGGCTACCCGGGACAGGCAAAGCTAGGACGGCTGTCAACTACACTTTCTCTTCTATGGCTGAATTTATAATATATTTTTTCGTCTAAAATTCAGGAAATACTATATTCTGCTCAGCAGAAAGATAGATCCTCTAGTTTAACGTGTTCACGCACGGTGGTATTAGATTATCGCAATATCCTTGCCTACACAATTTGCTATATTAAACTTGTAAAAAAAATATTTTTTTTGCATTTTAAAGAGAAAAGAATTTTTTACCTCCTTTTTGAGTTTAATTAATAGCTACGATTAATATTTTCTTAGTTTTCTGTATCGTATGGTAACGGTTGAGTTTTGGGCGCTCCTTGTGGTGAAGAGACCTCTGAGGAGTCTTGGACAGTTATATCATTTATTTGGATGTTTGGGTATTGGGTCCTCATAATTATGTTATTGTCCGTTGGAGGGTTTTGTTGAATAAACTCCATTTTGGGTTTTATATGATGATGCCGGGCTTGATTTGGGATTGTGAAATACAACGGTTCTGATGGCCCTTCGTCGTAATTGTTAGCAAGAATATTTTCCAAATGGGGATTGAGGGGTAGATCAACTTCAACTGTGAAATAGGTTTCAACCATTTTCGCTAAGTTTGAGCAGAATTCTCTTTGTTTTTGTAATTATTTGTTGATTTCGTTTTTTTTCCTTCAATTGTTTTTCTAAGCTCTCCTGTTGTAGTTTAATTATTTCTTTCTGTGCTTTTATGTGGTCGTATTAATGTTGTAGGTTTAAGAGCTTTACTCGTTCAGGCGCCTGTGCTTCTTGTACTGCTATTGTTGCAGATAGAATTGTACAAATTCTATCATCTTGCACTTTTTTTTACCAATTTCTTGTATTTTATTATATGATGCTTGTAATTTTAGGAGCTGGTTGGGGTAATTATATCCATTAACTAGCGTGGCGTCGCTTATTGACTACATTTCATTCTGGATTTGGGCGGTCTGCTCCTTGACTTGCATAAAATCAGTCTCCATTAATTTATACATTTGTTTAGTCACTAGGAACACATTTATTTTTTTGTTCTTTTTTCTTCGGAAACCTTAACTTCACTAAGAGATTTGAGAATGCCTTCTATCATATTCTTGATTTTCAGTTTTTCTGTTGTCAATTGTGCCGAAGCGTCTAGGAGTATCGATCGCATCTGCAATAGCTGGTCCATAGTCGTTTTGTCTGTAACGAGGTGGCACTAGATATTTTTCGGAGGAGGGGTTGAACAATTCTTGTTCTACGTCTATCCTCAGGTTTTTCTATCAAGTCTGGATTCAGTTTATCTGGGAAAGTTAACTATTAATTTCCTTCGACCTTTTACGGGTAGCTTTCGTTGAAGTTTCGTATCCATACACATTTGTTTTAAGGGTTTTTTTTGCATATTTAACCTACTCATATCGTCTTAATTTTATTTTATCTTTTTGTTTTTTTGGGTACTTGATCTATAGATATATTTCCATTTATCTGGTTTTTTAATCACTCTGCCAGATTTTGTGGTACCTTCCTGTTCGCTTTCTGGTGTTTTATCCATTTTTGACTTTCCCATAGAGATCAGGTCAAATTTCTTGTACTGTTTTAATAAGAATTTTTGACCTTTAAATTGAGCTTGTTTTGCATGCGCGGTAGCCGAAGTTGGTTTTTGTTTTTGTGTGTCTTGGGGTTCGTCTGGAGCTGATTCACCGTCGGATTCAGTAGAACTAGTTCCTGAACATTCATCATTAGGACTTTCCGGGATGGTCCTTTTCGATTTTGGAGTATCACCTGCCCTTGCTTCATATATCTCGTCTCCTCTCAAGGTAGAGGGTTTATTTTCCATTTCCTCGCGCTGAAGTCCTGTTTCGGGGGAGTTAAAAGATTCTTGGGAACTCTGGGAGGAGTTGAATGTTTGTTGAGAGTGTCTCCATTGTTTGAATGCCATATCCTCGGGAGGGGGATATTTTTTGTAACATGGTCGGTTGCCAGGAGGCTGATTCCTTGGGTTTGACTTTTGATACCGTTATGTTTTGGTATTGTCGTAGATTTTCTTTTTCAGGGTGTTCCTAGGTTCAAGGCAAGGTACTTTGCTTTGTTTTTATAGGGTAATTGATGATGTCCATAGTTTTTCTCAAAATTTTCTTTTTGCTCGTTTCCCTGGGTGGAGTTCTGTTTATTTTTGCTCCCGGGGTTTCCATAGCTCTATTTAATTCATCCTGTAACGATAGAGGCCTCTCTATCGGGTTGCTGGTGATACCATTTCATCTGGAAATCTTTTGGGGGGACAAGGGGTTGAAATTCTATCGGCAAAAAATTGGGTTCTGGGGGACAGCGTATAGTCTAACTCTTTCGAGCTTTCTGATGATGAACTTTTTGGACCTTTTGGGGTTCTTATTGCTACTGGTATTAAAGATTTTCTTTTGGGGATGACTAGATTTTTCATGGCTAGAAATTCTTCAAAGTTTTCCTCATCGCTATTATTTTCGAAATAGTCTTGTTTGAAATTGAAAGGTTTTAGCTCGGCTAGCCTTGATTTGGGAAATTCATTTTCCGCGTTTGACGAATCAGTAGATGAGGGTTTCGGTGCCCATCTATTCGGGTGCTTGGCCCTTTTTATACGGCTAACATTTGCCTTATATGTTCTTCCGTTGTCAGGGTTTATCATTTTAAAAGTAAAATCAATGTCGTATTTCTTTATAAGTCAGTAGGGTCCAGAATACTTAATGGGCAGTTTTCTGCCTTCCACCTTTACGCAATTCTTTAGGTATACACAATCTCCTACTTTAAAATTTATGTTCCCTTTGACTTTGGATTCGTTTCTCAACTCTTGGTTTATTTTGCATTTTTCTAATTCTTGTCTAACTATCTTATAGGTTTTCCTCATCCTATTTATAAAATCTTGCTTTTAGTCTTCCGTATTATTGTAATACTGTCTGGATTCTATAACTTCCTTATAGGGTATTTTAAAATCGCGTCCGAATAAAAGATAAAATGGACTTTCTTTAGTTGTCTCTGAATAGGCAGTATTGATTACATTGGTTAAGTAAGGTAAATATTGATCCGAATCGTTTCGGTTGTATTTTGTATAAATACTCAAGACATTGGAAAATATTTTATGCCTGTTTTCGATTTTCCCATTAGCTTGCAGATGGTAAGGGGGGGGGGGTCACCAATTTCTCTATGTTAAGAAAACTCATTAAATATTTTGTTACTTTAGAAACAAAATTACTGCCATTATCACTGAGAACTTTGTTGGGAACGCCAAATTTTTAAAATATTTTTGCTAATGCTTTATTCGTAGCGTACACGCCTTGATTTTTCAAAGCTTTAGCAAAAGTGAACCCGGAAAAGTGATCTATAACTGAAAGAATGCAAGTATGGCCTCTGTTCGAAACAGGTAAGCCTCTACTTGTTCCATATAAATCAAATGAAACAATGTCAAAAGGAAACCTCGCTACCGGCACTCTTGCCATTGGGGGATGGGGATAAGTTTGGGGATTCTTTCTTAAATTACATGATTCGCAATTGCTTATGAAGTCTTTGAGTTTGGTTGAAGGAACGAAGAAATATTGTTTTAATCTATTATAGGTTTTCGTGATCCACAGCTGTCTGCCTGTATCTGAATGAAAATATTCAAAGGCAGGTATTATTAGTTTTTGAGGTACTACAGGTATTATCGAGGTTTGGTTACTATTTGTATCGCCCGTTACTATCCTGTAAAGGATTTCTTCGTCTAAATCATAATAAAAATTATCAATTTCCCTTTTTAGGGCTTTGAACTTATCGGGTAAGTTATCAAAATCCACAAAATAATTAGTGAGAGTCGAACAAATTTCATCCTTAATTTGATTTCTTTCAATGTTTACCAGCGATAAGGGGCAATCATTAATCTGGTTTTCTTTTATTTGAATTTTTGGCTTATTCTTCTTGCGTTTTCGTTTAATGGGATTAATGGCTTTTATTTCTTTGTTTTCGTTATCTGAGGAGTTATTTTTGGGGTATCTACTCAAGTAATTACAGGGTCTATTTTGTTTACCGGTCAAATGTTCAAATTCGTAATCCAGATCTTGCATTTTCATTATCCATCTAGCTAAGATTCCTGTTGGATTTTTGAATGTGCTTAGGTACTGCAAGCTTTTATGGTCCGAACGCAGCTTAAATTTTCGGCCCATTAAATAATGTCTAAATTTGTCTAAATGGTAAATTATAGATAGTAGTTCCAATTGCGTTGCAGAATAACTGCTTTCACCTTTTGATAGAGTTCTATTTGAATAGCATATGACTTTTTCTATATACTGAGGGGGTTTTTGTAGGGGATCGGGGTTGTCTTCTACGTGGATTAATTGGGAAAGTATTGCACCGATGCCCAGAGCTGAGGCGTCAGTGGTGACTACAAATTGTCCTTTTTCAAAATCAGGTAGCGACAATACTGGTTCAGAAGTAAGCGCTTTCTTGAGAGGGTCTAAGGAAGTTTGAGCTTCCTGCAACCAGGTAATATTTTGGGGGGTTCCCTTGGTTAGATCCGTTAGGGGTTTTGCAATTTGGGCGTAGTTACGTATGAATTTTCTAAAATAACTGGTTAAACCAAGAATTGATCGCAATTGTTTTATAGTTTTTGGGGGCTTGAGGTTTTCTACGCATTTTATCTTGTCAGGATCTGGTGATATTTGACCTTGGGTCACTATCATTCCTAAGAATTTTATTTCGGATTGAAGTAAATTTACCTTTTCAGGTCTACATTTCAGATTACATTCTCTGAATTTTTCAAAAACTTTGGCTAAATTGGCTTAATGATCCTCTGGGTTTTTTCCTACGCAAATTACATCATCCACAAAATTGATGATATTTTCTACACCTCGTAATAAAAGTAACAGAGGTCTACATAGTGCACTTGAACTAGTTTTGAGTCCGAAGGGTACTCTTAAATATTCATAAGAGCGACACTTTGTAGTAGAAAAGGCTATTTTATAAACGTCATTATATGCTATCTTAACCTGATGATAACCTTGTGTAAGGTCGAGAGATGTAAAAATTTTGTTTTTGGTTCAGATGGAGTCTAGGATTTCGTCGATTCGGGGCAGGGGAAACTTGTCGCTAACAACCTGCTTGTTCAATGCTCTATAGTCTACTACGAGCCTGAGATCCTTGTTCTTTTTTAGCACTAGTATAACAGGGGCCGAATACGGGCTTATGCTTGGGCGTATAATATTATTTTTTTCTAATTTGCGGATTTTATTTTTGAACCAATTTTTGTAGGGATGAGGGATGCGATAGGGTTGTTTAGCTACAGGCAACCCTGTAGTTTGGATACAATGTTCATAGAACGGTATCAATCCAATGTCCTCTTCACACGTAGAAAATATATCTCTAAAATTCCAGAGCAGTTCAAATAATTTTTCTCTTAATACCGATTCTTGGATATGATCTAATTTGAGTTTTTCCAAAAATTGGGATCTCGTTAGTGGGTACCTATTCCTAGGATTACTTACATCAATGCTATTAACTAAGCTTCTTTTGGCGTTTTTCCACTTGTTTAACTCGTGCTAAGAAATCACTTGTATTTCAACGAGGCATGTTCCCTTCTTTAATGTAATCGTATCATTTTCATGTGTATTAGTCAACCAAATAAAACCTTCTCCTTTCCCATATAAAATGATCTGTTTGTCACAAAATAGATTTTCGGGAATTTCTCCACACGGAGATGCAAACCAAATTTTGGAATTGTTGTTTACGGGGGTGATCATTTGTGAGATCTGAACTCTTTGCATTATTTTTGGGGGAATCTTTGTTTTACGCACCGTGAAGCCATAACATTTTTCTTTCGAGTCATTTTCTATTAAGTTAAGATTGGAACTTGGTTGCGTCAAATATTCCGCTTGTGGGGTTGGCTGTAAGGGGACAGTATTGAGATTTATTATTTCATTCCATAATTCTGTTATTTTCTTTATTTCTGTTTGCCTATACTCCTGCATTTTCCCTATTTTCGTTTTTATTGACTCGATCCATTTGCTGCTTGAGTTTCTCCTACAAGACGAAAAATGGGGTACAAAAGACTTTATTCTATTCACTGTTGCTTCCCCTTTCTCCACGCATCGGACAATAGGGTCGGATGGATATACGAGTCTGTGGTTTGCTATATCTAATTACAATTTATTAGATTTTAATAAATTGGCACCGATTATAATCTCATATGAGAAATTCTTGCATATTATGAAGTTTGTAGGAAAGATTATATTATTTCTTGTCATATCTACGCGTACGGAGCCTAATGCTTCCAATCTATGTCCCGTGACGCTCCTTTGATTGGGAATATTAAAATTTTTCCGTCGCTTAATATATACTTGTAATCTATTGAATACATTCGAGTTTATTATGTTAACCGATGCACCAGAATCTATTAGCGCTTTGAAATAAATACTTGCAACACCAAAATCATTTAATATAGGTAATATATCATTATTATCACTTAAAGAAGGTACAACTACTGGAAGGGACTTATAAAAATACTGGCCTCCAGGGTCCCAGTTAATTTTCTTGGTGGCCTGATTCGTTTCCCTGTGCATTTATTTGATAGGTTGGTGTTTGACATTGGGGCTCGATGGAAACTTCCCTAGTAAGTTGATTGACATTTGATTGTCTTGGTTGCCATGTATTATTGCGTGGGTTGGAATTTCTTTTGCCGTCGGGTCACGGCATTTGTTCATTTTGCATTGACGAAAAATTTCTACCCTTCGGGAAAAAATATCTTCTGTCATCATTCATATTCATGCTAAATCTGGTGGGATACGCTGTCCGTGAATTAAATTAGTGCTTGTTTTGTTGCGTATTTGGATTGGGGAACCGATTATTATTTTGTCGGTTTTGGGGAAGGGTTTGCGTATTCCATTCCTTGTTGGTAGGGGTTACGGAACGATGGTAGGCGCGGGGGGTTACTTCTATAACTTCCTGACCCATTGGCATTTAAGTTTGTTCTCCCGAACAAACGGTTATTAGAACTGGGGGTTGCTGGAGTATAGTTTTTTCTAGTACGGCACTCCCTGGCAATATATCCTTGTCTATTACATGCATAGTATATAATTGGGGTTTTATTTACGTAGTTTGCCGTATTCGTAGGTACGAAACGTACCATTCTCTGCCTGGTAGGGGTTGAGGATCTATTTTGGTTCGGTTTTGGTGAATTATCTCTCGAGAAAAATGTGGGTGAAATTCCTCTTGATCGGCCCGGAGTGGATTCTCCTAAGTTATTTATTATTGACTTATTGTGATTTGCCACAATCGTGTCAATTTCAACCATTCTTTCCACTTCCTGATCTGCCAGCTCTAATGTTTGAATATTTTTTGTAAAAAAGCATTTAGTACAATTTTATCATATAGAGGACCAGATTTTTTCCCATATTTAGCCTAAATGGATACCATTACTTTGAGTAGGTATTCCCTAACATTTTGGGTTCCTTCGAAACATACAGTTCCGTGCTTTAATTTGTGTGATGAACTGGTCTCAACAAATCTTTCTCGGAATGCCTTTAGCAATTTTTCTATGGAGTTTATTGGAAGGTTGTTATCTTCCCCTATGGTGTTCTCTATTTGTTTTAAAATGTTAATGCTTGCCCTTTTAGTCTCATTAACAACATTCCTACTAATGATTTTAAGTGTGTTTTAGTTACTTCTACAAATTGGTTTAATTGGATACTAAATTCATCTACGTCTGAGTCTCCGTTATATGAGGGAAAGAATTTTGAAATTTCCAATTTTTGGCAATAAGTTTTTGTTTTAGCAATTGTTCGTTTGGATCTAACGACATATTGGTTAGTTTTTTTTCAAAAATAACTAAAATTCGGCATTGTTTTTTTTATATAACTCAAATTTGAAACTTCCAAAATTTCTGTTTTCTGTGAGGGGATTTTATATGTATATATATTTTTTCTTTTTTCTTAGGGAGTATACTTTTTTTTTACTATCTTAAGGGGACCTAGACCTAACATAATATTGCACTTTCTCTATGCGTAATATTTCTCAATTATCTCTTCTTTTTTTTTAAGTGGAAAATTTTGTCCTTGTGTTTTGCTCCTTTAAACAGCGCCGCGCCAATTCTAATGGGGGGGAGGGGTTCAATTAATTCTTTATGGGGGGTTTTCAATTACTTCTCTAGTTCGTAATTCGCGATTAGCATACCATAGTAGAGGGGGAACTTCGTGTGACGGGGGATTAAATCAGCGGTTCAAATGGGGAGCATATATTAATGGCCATACTGAGTCAAAATTGGATTGAAAGGATGCAGGTTCGCTTGAGAGTGGTTGGAGCTACAAGGACTAATTATCTTGAGAAATACTAACATAAAGAAATAAAATTAAGAAAGTAATGTATTTATTTTTCTACTCACATTAGCGATACAGAACTGTTTCAGGAATATCAATAATATAGGTATATCACTTCACAGTCATAGACACTAGGGCAATGTTATTGACTGGGACATATACAATGCAATAGATAGGTCACTTACATAAAAATTGTTTTCAAAGACTCACTGTAAACTCGTTCTAAACTCTTTCTCGACTCCTCATAGACTGCTTCTAGACTGTCGCAACATTGCTAAGTTCTAACTATCTATCCTCTCCGATTTCGCCAGAGGTTACGTTCAGGCGTTGCTAAAAAGTATATTACATTGGCCCTATTGGTTCAGACAGTATGTCCTATATCTCTATTGGACAGGGATACACCAATTGGCTACTTGAATTTTGATACGATTTATTGCTTTAAGACTTCACTTTGGAATTTTTCTCGAAAAAGCAAAGTTTTACATTGTAACTTGTTGCTAGCGAAATGTCGCTAGTAGTCGCTATCGGTAGTAACACTGAAAAGGAATTACCACCCGCTTGAACAAGACGTTTTCTTTTACACTTTGTTTTCTTTATTGCAAGCTAAAGAGCGTACAAGTGACCGATGTTGCTTTGTCTGTTGCTTAACACGATCTGACAGCTGAAAGTTACCCCCCGTAAATTTAAACAAAGTTCCGACAGGAGATTAATAAATTCCTTGTCAACACAATGCTTGAGTATTGCTTTTCTAAGTCTTGGTTTTGAATTGGCTGGCACTGAAAATAAATGCTGTTGTTCTTGTAGCTTCTTCAATGTCATGATTACGACTAATGACCTTTTTTACTATTGACAGGTAGATACAGTAATTTCATTATCGAAAATATAGTTGACTACACGCAAATGTTTGGGCGTGTTTTGATTCAGGTCTAATAATATGTAACCATAAGGTTTATTAGTTGCTTGATTGTATGCGGAAAGTAAACATTTAGGTTCACCAGGATTAGTTTGTTTGCTAAGAGTTTTACGAGAACTTGAATCGTGAACAACTCTATAGATGATATAGTAGGTACAATTCAAAGCAAGTGTTCTAATACATTTACTCTGATGTAAAAGACTATGGAAAACAATAGTTACTGAAATTTTTTGTGATGAGACCGGACAGTAAACCATTGTAACATTTCCCGCAACCATTTTCCAATAGATTCTGCTAAATCGTCAATAATAAACCACGAATTTAGTGCAAAACTAGTAAACCAGTCAAGTCCTTGTATGAATTTTATGCTTTGATCAATCTTCTTTATTTTATCATAAGATTCTTGCTATATACTATAGCAATAATAGATATTTTTGGGGTTCTCTAAGAACATTTTATCACGGTATTGAATGATTCTCATTAAAAGTGTCGTTTTGCCAGATATGGACGGTCCACAAAGAAATGATCTGAAGGGTGTTTTAAATTGATACATACTCTTCAAATTCCAAAATGCAACTAACCTATCCTAACCTCAATCTGTTGAATAAATATTCAAGAGGTAATAGAATACATGGTTTTCTTAATTCACACACACACACACATATATATATATATATATATATATATATATATATATATATATATATATATATATATATATATATATATATATATATATATATATATATATATATATATATATATATATATATATATATATATATATATATATATATATATATATATATATATATATATATATATATAGATATATATATATATATATATATATATATATATATATATATATATATATATATATATATATATATATATATATATATATATATATATATATATATATATATATATATATATATATATATATATATATAATATATATATATATATATATATATATATATATATATATATATATATATATATATATATATATATATATATATATATATATATATATATATATATATATATATATATATATATACAACATAATAATATATTTACAACATAAACATTTTAAATAACATGTCACTTGGAGAGGCGGACGCTCCTCCAGAGGACGCAACGGTCTGTACCACGGCGGGCTGCGGACAATATTTGCGACGGCCGGAAGGTTCTGCGGCTGGCTAATAACAACAAGTAAAAACACAATTAATGTAAACACTTGAAAACTACTGCTTGGCGCAATGAAATTTAATAAATTTAAATGATTAGATAAAAAAGGGCAGTACTGAGCTTGTGACGGAAAAATGACTAGATATAAAAAAAAGCATTGTTAAGCTGTTGACGGAAAAACGGCCCCCCTCACCCCGCCGACGGCCCTCCCTTCCCCCGCCCACAACTATAGACCTTTCTCAAGACCGAGCTGCTTCAAATAATTTACACATTCAACTCGATCTGAAGTAAGATAATGGCCACGTGGTAGTACTCTCACACCACCCTCGAGTGCATAGACTTTGTCCGATATGGTGAACATGGCATTTCTTTTACTCGAACTGTAGCCTACTTTTTTTGTATTTTAAAGAGCGAATGGCCATGAAACTCGCTCTTGGAACTAAATTTTGTTCTAAAAAGTTCCCATAAATGCTCCTGTTGAAATTTGTCTTTACATAGTATGATGGCACCCCTTTGCAGACTTTTTTGGTAGTCTCTTTTGGCGTTTCCACAGAGTATACCTTCGGACCGGGAACTACACCATGCGATACCAAATCACTTTCCGTTTCTGATTTCAATTTTAACAACTGATTTGGGGCTTGGCGTTTCACTAGCTCCGGATAGCGGGACTCATCCCAGTTTTTCTAATCCATCTGAGAGTTAATGTGCTCTCCATTTTCGATATCTTTCAATAAATTATCAGTTTTAACTTTTAACAATAAAGAATCGGTATCCCCATAAAAAACTTGAACTTGTCCCTCCCTTGGCCATTGGTGCTTGCATACATTGTTATAAAACTCCAACATGAGTTTCCTTGATATTTCTAAAATGGCACTGCCAGCGGCAATGTTTTTATTCAAAATTACGTTTCTTTTTTCGCTATGTAAAAGGACCATATTTGTGTCTATGATCGTGAATGATGTGAAGTTTGCATCTGCAGTGATTCGGGCGCATTCTTTTGGGGCAGTCCCAACGTTACAACAACGCCTGTTTCGCACAATCTCACGTATATTACCAAAGGCTGAATTTAAAATAAGTTTAATGATCTCTTTTTCAACCTTTGTTTTTGCTTGAGAGTGTTTGCTGACAAAGGTGTTAACAGAAGTCTTCATGTAAGGTTTTTGGTCGAATTGGAGGGCTCTATGTATCCTTGTGACATTGACACCGTTGGCAAGCATCCACCGCAAAAGAACGTGACGTACAACAATGTTCCGTTTCGGCTCCAGGTGGGCAATTAGCTTTTGTTTTGAAGGTGTCCAATGCATGCCTTGATTCTCTACTAATGATAAATTGTAGGGACTCAGCGAATCCTATGCACCGGTCTATTGATGCAGGGAAAACAAAGTCTTTTACCGAGTCATGAAGTTCCAGAAGAATTCAACATCAATTTCGAAAAACTATCTTTGGGGTTCCATTTTCCTCAACAGTGTGAACATTGGGTAAATCTGAAGCAGAAGGATCGTTAAGCCATTGGTAATTCTCACACGGCAAATAAAAGTCAGACATTGCCAACGGGTAAAGGGAATTCATATCCAAGAAAACGGCATCCGACTTTTCACCGGTGCGTTGTCCAGTCAGGTCGGTTTCAAAGATACGATCCCCGTGAAAAACATTTCCTTCCCGCATGGATCTCTCTAAAAACAGGTGCTGATCCACGTCGGCGATCAAGCCTATTTCTGATCCACTGATTTTAAGAATCAAATCCATCACCAAATGAGGAGTGGAATAATAATACCCCAAATCCAACCCGGATTCTTCATGAATTTTATCCGTGTTTTACAGGCAATATCCAACAACGTCAATACATCCCTTTACAAGTACATTTTACAATAATCCCTCAATTTTTACACCCTTCTTGTGCCCAAACCCTCTTGACAAATTCATAATCTGCAGTCCTGCATTTACCATTGTGAAGTGAAACCATAGACTCTGTGATTTGCGGTGATAATTCCTCACCTAGCTTTAAAGCGGAGCTGTAATACTCTTACGGGTATGTGCCCTTACTCGTCAATAAATCATAAATTTCCCCATCTGGAAAGTGCTCTTTGAGGTGAGGGAAACTATTAAAATCGTCTTTTTTTGTACTTGAATGAGTTGATTTAGGATTTAGGGAAGAAACTAAAAGAATCAAGGAAATGGATTTTATTCCAACACGTATTACCATTATCAATTGTATGCCATTTAAATTCTAAGACTAGCAGCTTTTCATATGATTTCGGTATAATGTTATATGAAAAAAAACCACCAACCCATGCGTCATCAGCAACTTTACCCTTATACAAAAGGACTAGCTCTGGTAAAAAGAATATCAAATGATAATTGGAGTTGGGAATGTAAACTGGTAAAAAGTTCTAATACTTAAGGTTTACATTGGAAGATTTGTGTGCAACCCCCCGAAAGTTACTTCCCCTTGATGACATTTCTTAGTATATATGATCATGGACCCGGGTTTTCGCAGACCCCTCATTAATTTTTTTCTTACGATCCCAAAAAATGTCTTGATTTTTAATTGCCAACTCGTTCTCTGGTGATAGATTCATTGGATAGTGTGTATGACGCAGCCGTGAAATTGCCTCATTTGCTGTTTAAGCGAGAGCAACCAAAGCTGTGCCAACACAATCTTTCCACCCAACGTCTCACAAAAATCTACCAATTGCATGGTATTACTTGAATCTCTCCGCGCGTTCGCAAAAGAGATCGCAATAGCTTCATATTTTTTCACATGATTCGAATTTGACAGATCCGACACATCCCTGAGAGCAGCTTCAATGTCCAATAATACCTTGTTGCTCTGCAACATTGTGTTTCGAAAGCTTTTGAACCGCAAGGTAGCATTGTCCCCTGAAACCTTTTCCATAGACTGATACCCATGAAGCTTGCAGTGTCTCAAATGAATTTTTACTTTCAATTCACTATAAAATCCAGAAAGACACATTGGCCAGTAATAGCATGTTTTCCCATCATTATACTTTTTACCCTCACTTAAAACCCTGATAATATTTGTAATAGGAAAAAAGTGTCCAATTGATTCAGGATCTTTGACAGGTTCATAGAGAAGCCATACCCAGTGTTTCACTGAGTCAATGGACGGTATCTTTACGGAATAAATTACCCTTTTTTATCACTAAGCTCCCCATCTTTAAATTCTTCGTCAAACTGTGAAACTGTTACCCCAACTATTAAATGCTCATTAGCCTTTTCAAAATCTTCAATCCCTTTAAGTGTAACTGGATATTGTCCCCTTAAACAATTAAAATCTACTTTTTGAAAATCAGAACCCTCCTTGCCACCATTTACTGCCCAATCGTCCAACATTGTCTTACTAACAGCATCTCTCTCGGGCTTATGACCCACTACAAGGATAGAATACTTGAAACACTCCAAGCCTGTGTCAAAACAAAAGCATTGTACACTCCTATTAGCTTTTAAATTACTATTATATTTTTAAAGTTACCCTTTCCTGCCCCAATTCTCAAAGCAACCTCTCTTTTAAATTTAGTTATAATTAATTCTAATTTTTCTAAAAATAAAACGGATAGCCCATTCCCATTTTCATTGTATTCCTCCATCATATTAAAAATTTCACCCACCCAATCTGAAAGGACACCCTAAAAAATATGCAGGTCTGGGTGTAGCGTCTGCATTCTTTTTTGAATATGATGGTCAGGCAAAGCACCCAAACTTGCATTAAAAAATAATTTTAAATGTGATGGATGCTTTTAGAGAATCCCACCCTCCCGCCTCCCATAAATGGTTTTCGAGAAGCGCCCAAATCATGCTGACGTAGAGGTGTGCGGCTTCTCTGGGGCCTGTTTGAATAGTACCACATGACAGGGAATTGAATGGGTCACAAAACTCGGCCCTATATACATGAATATTGCGCAAAGCGGTATCTGCTAGATACAAATCAGGCAATTCTGGGGGCGAGCCAGCTCCACTTTGTTCCATATCAGTGTGAGGGGCGGGCACTTCTAGCATCCTCTCAACATTGTTAGCAGGTAATTGATCAACCCATTAATAGTCAATATCGAGGCCGAAATCCCTCACTAAACTGTTTAAATCAAATACTCTCGCCAGACTTGTCTCTGCACTTAAACCCCCCTCGTAATCATTATTCTCCGGGAAGTCTTGCATATTCATATAACTCTCTATATCCTCGTATAGGTTTGTAGGTCCCTTGAGATGGTGGTGAGTGAACCTAGAAAAATAAGAGCATAATAGCTCAGTGGAAGCTATTGCCCTACAAAACAGAGAACGGCTATGGTAGTCATAGAGCCCCACTGATCATTGTATTATGATGGGGTACCATGTCCTGTTGGAACTATATGCACTCCAAACTCATTGAAATATATCATTGCATTTTGATGGGGTACTATGCCCTCTTGGAACTTATGCACCCTACTACTCATGGAATACAAAGGCGTCCTCATTACTGATATAAATGGAATGGCCCTTCCATAGAACATCTTTTGTATATATTATGAAGTATTAAAAGGTTTGCCCAAACTAGTGCTATACCCTTTTAAGAAAAGGCATGAGAGACTTACCAAAGGGGATTTGATTCTAACCTTTCGGTAATAAACTCCTAAGCTCAGGCTAATAAATCGTTGGAGGCTTCCTTTGGGGGTGTGGGTCCTGTTCCAATGAATTGGGCTACAAGTTGGTCAATCTCGGTCTGGAAGAAAAATTAGCTTAAAAGTCCCCTTCAAGGCCAAAAAAATGGGGGGAAATGTCTATAGTGAGCTAAAAAACTTTTTAATGTCTTTGACAAGCTTTATTTAGAAACCTCTAAAAAAAGTCAAAACTAAAGAGTAAAAACTCCTTCAATGCCTGAATAGGCTCTCTGACAGGTAAAAAAAGGTGAAAAACGTCTTTATTAGAGTGAAATGGTTAAAAACAAGCGTATTTCTGAGGAACAGTGTCTTTTAAATCTAGGGAGGGTATAGATGTATTCTGAAACTTCAATATTCTAGCAAAATAGGAAAAAATTGTCCTAACAAAAGAGCATTATGATGGGAAGGCAAAGATTAAGCCAAAAACTCGCGAGTAGTTGCTTAAAAAGCTGAAGCCTTATTTCAGGGTCTTTTAAAACTTGGGGGTAAAATTTAATATTTTAGCGAAAAATACAGAAAAAACTACATAAATATAGGTACAAGTGAAGCTAACAGGGGGTGTACACAGATGAGTCCCTCCAAAAACTAACGAGTAGGCACTTAAAAAGAAAAAAAGGAGCCTTATTTCAGAGACCTCTAATATTCTGACAAAAAGCTTTTATTATGTTGAAAAAAATAGTGAAACGGCTAAGAATAACCTAATTTTTTAGCGACAGTGTCTTTTCAAACTAGGCATGGCATGGATGTATTCTGAAACTTTCATATTTTACCGAAAAATAGTGAAAAGAAAGGGCTAAAAAAGTTGAAAACAGTCTTAATTCCGAGTCTTTAAACCAAGAGAAAAACTAAAGATAAAAAAAAATAGAAACTCCTTCAAGGGCTTGAAGAGGCATGGGAAACGTTTTTACTAGCCAGGAAATATGAGGTAGGAAATAGTAAAAAGACATAAGTAAAGAGTAAAAGGCTATCTAACAGCTAAAAAGAATAGCTTTATTAGATTGAAAAAAAAATTACTCATGTCTTCAAATTGCGCCAACAGGGTTAAACCATGCTCTTGTGCAGGCTGCACAGCTAGATGGGTGGGACCTTGCGCAGTTCTTGAAGGCCCATGCGATGCATGACAGGGAGCGAGGGGTTGGTTTGTCACACGCCTTGAGGGCTCAAGCATCGCAGCTTGCATTGATGAGCCAACAGCATGATGGGGGACAGAGGACGGGTAGAGCGTGACCCCGGATGGCTTAAGCATCGAAGCTTGCATAGGCAGCTTAGAAAGTTCGGCCGTTTTACTGTCATAAGCCTCAGGTCTTGAAGGCCCAATGACTTCACCGTCTTGCGTGCGGAGCATAGATGGGACGGCATTTCTCCTGCGAGGTTTTAGAGGGGTGGAAGTGCCAGCCATCTCGAACCGCTGCGTGGGAGTAGCATCATTTACCCTAGCCCTCTGGTTGGGAGGAGTAAGGGCAGGGAAATTCTGGAAAGAAGAGAAAATTTAGTATAAAATAATGAATCCCTATTTCAGGAGAAAAATTTAGTACCCAGCCTGTTACAGAAGAAAAACAGAAGCTATAAATATTTAAATATTGTCTAAGATAGGTCCTCTCCATTTCAAGAAAGCATAAAAATAGGCTTAGAAATAATATGGAGTCGTTTCTTTATGCGCCGGAGGTATAAAAATGGAAAATAAATCGAACACTATAGGGGAAAAATACTAGAAAATAATTTATCTGTAATCTAGGCATGCCTATGATCCCATTAATGGGGGAGAAACATATTGTTTTTACCATTTGTATAGAATAGGCAGTTTAAAAACTAGATTTTTGTCTAGAAAATAAATATTTTTATTACACCCATCCTCTCTCCTCACACGTAATTTCAAGGCCCAAAATGTGACAATTACGCATTAATTTTCCAGAGAAAGTTCAGCTTAGAATTATGCAAAAGCCGTCAAACCTTGCAATAACCCTTCATTGTTTACCAGACACCCTTAAAGATGGTTCTGCCTAAATTCACAACAGATACCGATTGTAGGCAAAGCAAACGCGATAGATTTGACACATTTGATGGATTCTATGCTAATGTTTTAAGGGCATGAGGGGGAAATACAAGATTGCAGAAAAAGCACTATTTTGACGAAAAGAATAATTTCTTTTGAAAAGATTAATTGTTATCGAATGAGGGTTGGAAGGTTGGGGTTGGTACACGCTAAAAAGAGAGTATTATAAATTTTAAAACGAGTATAAACACTGTGGAGTGTATGGAGTTGGGTTTGGAAGAGGGGGAGCTAGGGGATAGAGGCTTGCTCTCGATTAGCAAAAACCTGGAGATAGGAAAAGCTCTGATTTAGAAAAACACTTACTTCTTGATATGAACGAGTCATATTCGCTTTTTAGAGTTTGTTGTGTCACACTTTGGCTTTAACAGAATACTGATGAGGAAATGTCTCTACCCACTCTGTATGTAGAATATTTTGGGGAGATATGTTTTTGCATAGAAACAACACAGGGGAGTTCAGCCACCTGGGAATTATGTCAAGAAAAGCGATGCGGGAGAGTTTTGCTAGCTGGGGGTATGTCTGGAAAAGCATCACTTGGGTTTCAATCACCTGGGAACGTGTCTAGACATGATTTTGCCTAGTAACAGGGAAAAGGGTGTGCCACCTAACCTTTGAACTCTTGCCAAGGGTGGGAATATTGCCTAGAAGCAGGAAAAAGGGGCTGTCATTGAAATCTTGGCTGGACATGCCGAATCTTGCCTGGACACGCCTAATTTTGCTTGCACCTGCATAATCTTGCCTGGGCATGCCTAATCTTGCCAGCAACAGCATAATCTTGCCTGGGTGGAAATTACACCTAGAAACAGGTGCAAGGCTTTAGGAACTTGTGTATTATACGGACCACGTTCCAAGTATTTATGCCTGTAAACTTGCCAGGGTTGGGAATTCTACCAAAAGTTGTTATACCTGGTCATTCCAAATCTTGCATGGGCGGAAATTGTGACACCTGGTTGCCAAAAGAGGAGATCGCCGTTAAACATTCTTTTTTAACCTATAGAAGAAAGGACTAGTCCCTAGGGATGTCTTTGGAAACTCAGGGCATACCCTACTAAAATAATTAGTTGGTTTATTTGTACTAGTTATATTACTGTATATATAATAAAGCTGTGAAGTAATAATTTTTGTCCGTTTTAAGTTTTAACTTCGCTCTTTGCTTCCCTTGGAAAAACTTTGTTTTTAAAAAAATGATCTTTGTTCGTTTTTGATTGAAATTTAATGCAGAAACAAATTTTCTGTCGATTTAAATTAAATATAAAAAATTATCCCCAAAAATCAGAATGGAAAAGCTTTATTACCCTTTTTAAGTGACCAAAAAGATTGAAGATTGAAAGGTAACTAGTCCCCCTTACAGAACCCTCTTTTACTGGAAGGCGTCCAGTCAAAGTGTTGAGATAACTTTTTGAGTCAATATAGTTCAAAGGTCCTTTAACTATGCCTTTGGAGATGGTATTGACCCCAATAGTCCCGGAGGAAAAGGCTATAGGTTATGTAATTTGCCCATAGTTCATATAGGCTATAGTATTTTTATTGGAATATATACATGGGAGGGGGGAGGGTATTTTTCGTGGCGAAAAAGATCCCAGGGGAATGAAAAGGGATTTCTTGGCATAATTCGACTGAGAGTCAGAAATTAAAAAAAAATTATTTAAGGGTAAGGAGCAATACTAAAAATGAAAACGAACAGAAACTATTCTGCAAATGAGGGTGACTGCTCCCTTACTCAATTTTTCTTTTTAAGTTTTACTTTTTGTCACCATTCTTTAAGAGAGATTGATCAAACAAAAGGACCGTTGAATTTTAATGGATACATTTTTAGAGAACATTAAAATTTTAGCATAAAGACCGAAGGTTGCGGAAGGGAGAGACGCCTTAATATTTTCGTTCTTTTAGCTAGCTCCCAAGTCCCCCTCACTTACTTTGAAGCGACTATTGTTCAGCTTACAGGGGTATCACGAAGAAAACTATCTTTGTTCATGTCGCCTGGTTTTGCTAAGATTACCATTTTCTATGCCAAAAAAGAACTGGGAAGATGTTCTTTCTCTCTCTCTCTCTCTCTCTCTACCACACATATATATATATATATATATATATATATATATATATATATATATATATATATATATATATATATATATATATATATATATATATATATATATATATATATATATATATATATATATATATATATATATATATATATATATATATGCATATCCAAATTTAAGGTAAAAAGATCATCTTCAAGGAAAACAAGCATAATATAAAACTAGCTTACAACAAATTTAAAACTAGCTTGAAGAATAAGTAATTTTGATATTCAGAAAATTAAAATTTTCCAAAGTGCAATCCTGTAAATTTTCTTGATGTTAAAAATAAAATTGTTTCATATAAGCATGTCAGCATCGAAAGGAGATAATTCTTATAAAACCTTAAAGCTCCTCCAGAATGATTTTGGAGCCTTGTATTTCCTAGCTCTCTCATAGCTAACTTCTCTCCTATTCATTTAAGACCGTGAGCTATCCCTGTAGTTAGGCAGCTCAGGGCTACTGCCACTTTTGCAGTACTTTTGCTAAATTCATTGGTCTTGTCTTTTTTCGCATACATGCGTTGCATAATTCCCTGTCTTTGATCCTAGCTGTTTTCGGTCTAATAAATACTGGTAGCTTCTTTGCTACAATTATTGGTTTCGTACATACTGAGATTGGCTTTGGGGCATGTCTCATAGACTCTGTCTGTTTTTCCAACTGGTGTTGTTCTATCCACTGACGTAGTAACCCCCTCACTTCCCGTTTGTGAATGGTGAAGTATCATTTCCCGTTTGTGTAAATCTTCTATCCATGTTACTCTTTTTTAATCTCTTAGTTAAGTGTTTCACAACTAAAATTTTTTATAATGTTGCTTGACGTAAGTTAGTTTCACAACTAAATTTTTGACTAATTTATTTCGTTAAATGCATGAACATGCATGTAACGCATGTTCATGCGTTATACACATGAATAACATAGCTCTTTACATATTTACACCAATCAATGCGAAGAAAATTCAAGACGTATGATCTTGGGGTGTTTCAATCGTGAATATTCCGTTGTTGGTTGTAATTAATTTAAAAAAAAAACCTTTTTCACAAAATAAGTTTTCAAAGAAAAGTAAAGAACTCCATTAAACAAAAATGAAATTAAATTAAATAAAATAATAACATTTTTTTAATTTTTTTCTCTGGCTCAATAAACCAATTCATTCCCCAATTGGCAGCATTTTCGTTTATTTAAGTTATTAATTCAAAAAACTTTTTCCACAAAATAAGTTTTTCAAAGAAAAGTAAAGAACTCCATAAAACCAAAAATGAGCAAAAATAAAATCAAATAATCTACCAAATGTGAAACTACCACAAATAAGCTTCGATAAATAAGTTAAACCCAAAACGAACAGAAATTACAATAAATAAGCAATTCAAACTCAAAGCTAGCAGAACTTAACACGAGTAGGGCTCAAAACCTCCACGCCTTCCCAAGGCCAGAACATAATTTAAACTTTAATGAAAAAAATACAAATGAATGTACATTGTCATTTTAATATACACACACTGATATTTAGTAATCAAAATGTTAATAATATTTGATTTATTAAAGTTATTAAAGTGAAAAAATTTATATTTTTTCAGTAAAGTGCAAGTTATGTTCCGGCATTGGGAAGGCAAAGGGGTTTTGAGCACTACTCTTGTTAATTTCTGCTCGTTTTGAGTTTGAAAAAGTTTGCCAAGTTTATAAATGGTCGTAAATGGCCAAAAAACCACGACTTTTGTTGGCCTATAGTAAAATGTTTATGTTGTAATATATGTTACTCCGAACAATTTCTTCAAGTACTGTCAGGAATAATGTACTGCATGACAAGAGAAAGAAAAACAAAGGAATAAAGAAATAAAGTGAATGAACATGTCTTATTTAAAATTTTCATAGATAACTCTTTACGTCACCGACGATCCGCGTATTACGCGAAGCGTAACACACGGAAAAAAATTTGGGATATAGTACATGTTTTTTGTCTTATGTACATTTCTCATGCAATTTGTGGTACATATGTTTTAAGGTGTTGATAACAATGCTGAAGACTATGGGGGGAGTGCCCTGCTCAAAGGTATAATTTCCTGAACTTTAAACTTCGTGGAAAAAAATGGCTATCAAAAAATTTTGATTGGATATGTTTAGGGATATGGTGGGTGTGGAAGGGGTGTTAGTTGCCTTCCACTCACTTTCGACTATTAAAAAGGCCACTATCCATTCCAATTTCCAATCTAATGAGCCCCTTTTGAAGTTTCAACGACGACGCGTTCAGTGAAAACCTTATATGCCCCAGGGCATAACTTATAACCCTTGCTTTGAGGGCTTTGCGGGAATTTCCTCCTCAAAAACATAATTTCTATGTGGAAATCCACAACAATGAACAAAATGGCTATCTAAAAATTTTGATTGGATATGATTGGAGAAAAGGTGGGTGAGAGAGGGGGGCTAGTTGTCCTCAAATCACTTTCAACAAAAAAGGGCACTAGACCTTTGAATTTCCAATCGAATGAGTCCTTTTTCAAGTTTCTACGACAAAGATTTCAATAAAAACTTATAACTGCGTGGAAAAAAATGGCTATCTCAAAATTTCGATTGGATGTGTTTGGGGAAATGGTGGGCGCGGAAGGGGTGTTATTTGCCTTCCAATTACCTTCGACTATTAAAAAGGGCACAAGCCATTTTAATTTCTAATCGAATGAGCCCTTTTTGAAGTTTCTAAGACAACGCATTCTACAAAGACTCTATATGCCCCCAGGGCATAACTTACAACCCTTGACCTGGGGGTTGTGAGGGGATTTCCATCCTCAAAGACCTAATTTCCAAAACTTAAAACTACGTTGAAAAAAATGGCTATCTCAAAATTTAGATTGGATGTGTTTGGGGAAAAGGTGGATGTGAGAGGGGGGTTAGCTACCGTCCAATCACTTTCAACTATTAAAAAAGGCACTAGCCCTTTGAATTTGCAATCGAATGAGCCTTTTTTGAAGTTTCTACGACAACGCCTTCTATAAAAACCTTATATGCCCACAGGGCATTACTTACAACCCTTGCCCCGAGGGTTATGGAGGAGTGTCCTCTTCAATAACACATTTTCTATCTGGAAATCAACTACGCTGAACAACATGGCTATCCCAAAATTTTAATTGGATGTGTTTGGGGGAATAATGGGCTTGGGGGGGGGGGGGGCTAGTTGCCCTCCAATCACTTTTGACTATTCAAAAGGGCACTAGCCCTTTGAATTCAATCAAATGAGCCTTTTTTGAAGTTTCTACGACAATGCCTTCTATAAAAACCTTATATGCCACCAGGGTCTAACTTAAAACCCTTGCCCCGAGGGTTGTGGGGGAGTGTCCTCCTCAAAAACATATTTTCTATCTGAAAATCAACTGTGCTGAACAAAATGGCTATCTCGAAATTTTAATTGGATGTGTTTGGGGAAATGATTTTTGTAGGGAGGGGGCTAGTTGCCCTCCAATAACTTTTGATGATTAAAAAGGGCACTAGCCACTCCAATTTCCAATCGAATGAGTCCTTTTCAAGGTCTCTACGACAACTTCTTCGATACGAAGTGCCCGGGTATGGAGAAAAAAAATACGTTGTGCCAACATCGTTCTTTACTTAGGCAGCGCTAGCACGCTGCCAATGATTATTATGGCTATCCGATGGCCTCTAAGTAATTTGTGATAAAATATCACTTTCCGAATTTCCCCTACGAGTTTTCATTAGTCTGTCAATTGTTTTTGCAACATCTTAGCAATACTTTTATCGGCCTCCTTACGGGCCTGTCTTTCCTCCTGTACATTTTCCACAATTATTCTGTATAATTTAAAACTGTATTCTTTTCACGGTCTACAATTTTTCTTAAGTATTAGAAGAATCTTGCCAATACTCTCCATTTGAAATTTGTCAACTTATTTGTTCAACATTTCTTAGGATTGAAAATTTTCTCTTAGTGCTGTTGTATAAACCTCGTAAGCCATGTTTTCCTTTTCAACAGAGGGACGAACACGATCTAGTCTATTTTATAGATTTTCGATAATCTGTTGACGTTTAACGACGATCTTTCCATACATTTTCTTAAAATGTAAATATGACCTTGAATCCTTTCAACAATTACCGACAGTTCTCCTTTGTTTTTTCCTAACCATTTTTCCATATATTTGTAATTGCTTTTTATCGGCCTCCATAAGATCTTTGAAGGCAATATCTTCTGCCCTATTGGTTCCGTTGAATTGTGCTATTTTTATCAAAACCTGGTCATTGCTATCATTAATGTCTTTAGACAATATTCTTTCTAGAATATCTTGGTTGCTAAACATCTTGGAACAAACATTTATTCTAGAGCTAACGTTTCTTAGGTTAGCTGGGCTCCCTACATTCGGAAACCAGAAATTTTGTAGTTGATCTCTCTCAAAAGCCTCCATATGCGCCTTTTTTCCTCTTTCTGCTACGTCTCTATGTTTCTCCTCTTTCATGTCTATTTCTAAATAGGCCTATCTAGCCTTTTTGTCCGCCTTTTATTTTTCTAATTTCCTCTTTCTTGGACTGCTTGTTTTTCATATATTCTCGGTGCTGTCTCTGGGCTACCTCTTCTCATTGTTCCATTTATATTCTTTCTCCCTCTTCTTTTTGTTCTCTGGCTATTCTAATAGCCTATTCTTTCTGCTCTCTAGCTATTCTTTCTTCCTTCATGAACTTTAATATATGTTGTGTCACATCTACATGATTACTTTTTTGTGAGCCTCTTTTGGACATTGAGCTACGACTCCTGCTATTCGGCTTACTCTGATCCCTTCTCTTATAATATTCTCTTAATTCGTTTACTGAGTCTATTCGTTCTATAATTATATTTTCTGTTACCCACGACTCCCCTACATTTTGAATAGCATTTGAAGGGTGCGTTTGTTTCTGATTTCCTCATATTTTCATGTAATGATTCTTCTTCTTGTATTATCGCCTCTATTTCTATTTTGTTTTATCTCCTACTACCGACTATGTCTCCCGATTGTATTCTTAGTACTCTTATATCTGTTTCTTTTATCGGGGCTTCTCTAACTGGGAATAATTCCTTTTGAATCTGCCGTAAGTTTTTTTCTCTCTCTACGGTTCGCACCGGAGATCGTCCTATTCTTGATCGTGTTTTGAAGTTTCCCCCTGAATATTTGTCAGAAATGTCTAATTCACCTCCTGAGTGACATAAGGCCCCATCTGATGGTAGTTTTCCTAGGGTGTTTTCAGCGGGAGTCGCATACAATTGTGAATCTGAATACGATTTTTGGTTCACCACGGTAGCTTTAATCGAATTTATATCTAATTCTATGAACTCTTGTCCCTTCTCTGACCTTTCGTGAATCTTCCGTTTTCCCGCCATTATTTAGAAATTCAGTTAACATCAATTATTATTTCAATCTAACTGAGAATCCTTTTACCAATGTCACTTCCGGTCTCTCGCAAAAAATTGCTGCGTCTCAATTAGCCAGTTATTTTTGCACACAAATTGTTTGCGTGATATATTGATTCATAATTTTTTTTTATTATAGTCTAACTAGGCATTGCCCATTTAAATCCTTATAATATGATAAAGTGATTACGTATTTATTTCTGCGATTTTTTATATATAATCACAATAGGCTACTTTGTAGGCTAAATTAATTTTTTTTTTCGGAAACAAGGATTCATTTACTATCAGTTTTACTGATAGGACCTTTGTTGCTGCTACCACTGTTCATACTGGTAGCCACGACTGCCACCAAATATTGGCGTGAAAATTTTGCTACACCACTTACTGGAGGGCATGTCTCGCTGGTACCAAATATTGTAATGGAATACCCGCGATTACCACTACAGTTCCATAAATATAGAGTGTGTTAATATTCTATTACGGTACACCCTGCTCCAGAGTATGATAACGTTATCGAAAGGTCAAACTGGCAATTTCTAGGCCAAGGGTGCACCCAACCTGGGGCACCACTAATATCTCTGGCTATCTCTTTGGAGGGTAAAAGGAACCTCCTGTTGATATTAAAAGTTACTGTATTTCTATCACATTCTTTACCTCCCCTCTCTGGGTTCCAGAAAAACAGTCTAGACGGCTGTAGAATATAGCTTACTTGTATTCTTCAAAAATTCACAAAACACATATCACTCCTCAATACGGACTCTCAATGCAGACTAAAAAATAATAATTTAATACATAAAATAATCTTGGCACTTGGGATGTGGCTCAGTGTGACGTGGGCCAATATAATGTAAAAGATCCCTCAATTGAATTTGCCATACGCATATTTAAAGAATCATTGGCTTGAGATCTAAAAAGTCCATGTGATGAATAATACAGAATTGTAATCCAGTCAACGTATTTTCTCTTGAAAAATGGTTGCCTTGACGACGATAGTTTAACTTACGATTGAAAATTATCTAATAGGCAAATGTAATTACAGAAAAGAAATGGGCCATTTATCTTGAAACAAAAAGAAAAAGGGGTGGAACCCCAACCTCTGAAAATATGATTTCTCAAATAGTTGAAAATAGGAAAAAAATTATGGAACTTGTACTATTAGAAGAAGATGGGTCAACTCAAGAAAGAAATTACATAACTTTGCCTTATATCCCGAAATGTCACAAAAATTAAGAAGAGAATTTAGAAAAAATATAATATAAAACCAATATCTAAATCAGGACAAACTATAAGCTCTTTGCTAAATAATGGAATAGACAAGGTACCAAGAAACATACAAATGGGAGCATACAAAATTCCATCCTCTTGTGGTAAAGTTTATGTGTGAAGAACACAGCAAAATTTAGAAAATAGGCTAAAACAAAACAAAAATGCCATTGATTGCTCGCTAAAACATAATCAAAAACCAGAAACTTTTGAATCAGCTGTAGAAGACGTGTATAATTTTCCTCATCACAGTATTTTATTTGATCAGGCAAAAATTGTAGATACGTCTGTATGACTTTTACAAAGTTTCAAAAAAATAATAGAAATAAAAAAAGTTATATATGTGGGTGTTAGCATCAATAGAGATAAAGGAGATTTTAGGATAAATTCAATTTATAATAGTTTAATTAAAACACAGGTAAAATATTCAACCAGTAGTGATTTATATAATTGTCTGGAACAAATGGTAACCTTGGGAACAAAGGTTAGAACGAGATGAAAGCTGGGAAAAGTCAACGGACTGCAGCTAAACTAGCAAACAAAACAAAAAATCGTTCAATTCATATTCCATGAATTGGTTGATTAACCTGTGAGATTTAGTTAGGGGTGATGGACCCGGGATTGGGTGATCTTTTTTGTTTGTTCAGTTAAAAATAGTCTTCACTTTTAAGAGATTCCCATTTATACACTGAATGTTGCTAAATTGCAGCTAAACTAGCAAACAAAAAAAAATCATTCAATTTATAATTCGTGAATTGGTTGATTAGCCTGTGAGATTTAGTTAGGGGTGATGGACCCAGGGTTAGGTGACCTTTTCAGTTTGTTCAATTAAAAATAGTCTTCACTATTAACAGATTCCCATTTATACACTGAATGTTGCTAAACTGCAGCTAACTAGCAAGCAAAAAAAATCATTCAATTTATAATTCATGAATTGGTTGATTAGTCTGTGAGATTTTGTTAGGGGTGATGGACCCAGAGTTAGGTGACCTTTTTAGGTTTTTCAATTAAACATAGTCTTCACTTTTAACAGATTCCCATTTATACACTGAATGTTAAGAGGAGAGCGACCCATGGTTTCACAATAGACATTCACTTTTGTTTGTTATGTTATAACGTCAGTGCTGGAAGTTTATTTATGATATGAGTTGTTTCTTATTTATTTATCTTCTTATGTTTAGTTGTCCTATTTCTTTTTATGTGTATTATTTAAAAAACAATTTTTTTTTGTTTTTTTTGCTGTTTTTTCCCCGTTGAGAAAGGCTCCCGGATATGGGGCCGAAATAAACGGAATATTTTTTTAGATAAAGTGTTGATTTGTTTTTATTTATTTTTGTTCCACTGCTTTATTAAAATTAAAACCCGTTTTTTCTTGCTTAATGTTTCATAAACTTGGTTTTATTATAAGCTTTTTAAACTGTGCTTCAGGAGTTTCAGTTTTTCACTTCTGTAATTCAAGCGTTGCGTTAAATTAAGGAAAATGACGGCTCTGTCATATTTCTTACCTTTTATTGATAGTTATGACTATACTTTGGTGAGGATATTAGAGACACTTTTCCAAATTATAAGTGAATGCTCTTACGAGTATTTAAATGTGCCAAAAAAGTTCCAATAATAATGGAAGACTTGAAAAACCAGAGGCAATAACAAATATATCCTAAGAAAAAAGTAATTTTTACCCGTTCTCTATGCAAAAAACACAAGATATTGAGTACTGGAAACGAAATTTTTAACCTTTTGAAGAATTTGAACCCTTCTCCTTTGTTGGAGACCGAAAAAAAATACAAATTATTACTAGTTTAAGTTGGGTTTTGGCTATATTATAAGGAGTCACTTTGTCCACTTCCCATAATCCATATCCTATATTTGACGAATATTCTGAATCCTTACGTTTTACTCCCATTACGTTTTACTCCCATTAGTACGTTTTACTCCCATTAATGCTCCTTAGTTGGTGCTACTACTGTATTTTTTCTAATGTGCTTTGGTCACCATTCAAGCTAAGTTGCAATTTTGCTGTGATATATATTGACCAAATATGAAAAGGGTCTCTAGGGAAAATATTCTCTCTAAGAGTGGGGTAACTAGCACTAACTTTATCTCTTCTCTAACAGAGGTCATAATTCATTACTGTCTCTTCAACCGGGCAGTACATATTTTGAAAGACATTACATTGTTTTAATTTATTTAGGGTCTTGGCAGCTCTCATTTGGGCCCCTAGAAAAAACCTGAATGTATGAAACAGATGACTCTACTAACTAGTTTTTTTTTTGTAAAATAACCTTAAATTGGCATGTTTGTTTTCCTTGTTGGAATCCTCTATTGCATACAATAAGCCATCCACGAGAACCAAATGGAGGTCTTCTAAGCTTTTACAAAAAGGGATTCTTTCCTTTCCCAAATACTAGATTTCTGGTTCTGAGCTCTACCTGGAAAATCAAAGCTTGGGATTATTTCGACATCCTGCGGCTTACCCCTGTTGGTGTCTGTGGGTGTTTCAGATCCATCCCAATTCTCTGTGCCAGCAACTCCTTCCTGAGTGCTGGTCTTTGCAAGTTCCACCGCCCAAACTTGTCTTCACCCCTCTTGATATCTGGGTCTGTGGGTTTTTTGAACCCAGCCCAATTCTCCATGCCAGCTATTCCTTCCCGAATGCTGGTCTTCCCAAGTTCCGCTGCTTGAACCTTTTCCCACAGGACTCAGTTTCACTCCCCTCCAAATCTGTCTCATCTTCGGTTCCACACATGAATGGACTGACTCATCTCACCTTCACCTCACCCAGTTCACCATAAATAAATCTATAGGTCAAGCATGTATCCGTAACGGGTCTGTTTCCTCTCACAGAAGGAAGATCTCCCTTAGTAGTCTTATTACTGCGTTCACATCTTTCCAATGTTTCATTAGTCCCGAGAATGCTTGAACTAAGCAAAATTGACTCATATTACTCAAAGGGCCTAGTCATCCCAGTCTGGCCCAAAAGTTTTTTCATACCTTTCTTAAGCTTCTTATTTTTTTCGTACACACTTTGGGGATCATTTAAGCTTAAGGGGATATCCTCCAATTGTATTGTTTTCTTTACTGCTACTCCAATCTCTCGACCCTCTGTTTGTAATTTT
Organism: Artemia sp. Qi Xiang Cuo; assembly: GCF_049724085.1. Taxonomy (NCBI): domain Eukaryota; kingdom Metazoa; phylum Arthropoda; class Branchiopoda; order Anostraca; family Artemiidae; genus Artemia; species Artemia sp. Qi Xiang Cuo. Next base: position 46,181,609 of record NC_142814.1, read on the forward strand.
TCCATTTCCTCTTTACTTTACAAAAATTATCAATCAGGACCTTATTCCCCAATACTGCCAATTACTCCAATTTCAACTCGTCACAATCAATAGACTGGTTTTGCTGAGTAATAGGGTTAGAGCCTGCTCCCAAAATACCTAACGTACTAGCACTAAAAAAAACCCGTAAGCTACAGACAAAGACTCGTGAGAAAAAAGAGAAAAAAAATTCTAGACTATTAAACACTGTCAAAATTACTACTCAAAAGATAACTGTTCATACCTTTCCATCACTTCTAGACCAGAAACAACCACCAAACAAACTGAACACACACCTTCTTGGAAGAAGAAGAGGACTAAATTTGACCAACAATTTTTAGAATTATTTATCTTCTCCCACTTAAAACAAACTTGTAACGAACTTGAGTACCGCTGACACCAGTTTTAGGATTTTCCTATTCTTGGACAAGAAACTAAATCTGATTGTTGCTTCAAGCAGGCTCTGGGTAAACATCTGCCTCTAAACGCTCCTTCTAAATGTATTCAATTCTATACATAAACCTTTTTACCCAGAGTTCTTAAAGGAACAATCAATCAATTGGTAGCGTAATAAACTGAGGCAATTTAGTTCTTTCGTGCTCCAAATTCGGTGGCAACGTGATTTTATTATTAAATTCAATAAAAGAGTGGAAGACGTTGTAATTCCAATTATTATAAATCCTTCCAGACTCTCTTCGGAGTTGAATAGTCTTATATTGTTTGTCCTTCTGTCGTTCCTGGAAGTTGCTTGTATTGTCCAAGCGCTATTCACCGAGAAAAAGGATTATTTTAAGTTTAGAGTTACTGAAATTCTAATTGAATAAGTTACACTTGGCTAGTTAGTTAAGGCTTGGATCTGTGGTATTAGAATTTTTAAGTCTAAAATTATCAAAGTAGGTAAATTCTGCTAATCTGGTTAGAAATGGAAGCACCAATATTACGAGTTTTACTTCATTAGTTAAGGTATTTCAAGAAAATAAAACAAGGGTTCTTAAGGTGGACAAAAACTTGGAAAAACCACATTGATTGGTCATAAATTTCTCAGTAACCCAGGACAAGGTATTTCCGATTCTAGGGTAAATCTTAAACTTCAATAGGAAAGATTCTTGATTGAATTTACCTCGAGGGAAAGGAACTTAAAGTTTCTTAATTTGACAGTATTATTCCCTTTTCCCTAGCCTCTCTGCATAACATCAACACCACCTAGCTGTGTCTACGGGTAGTAGAGTGTTAGGGAGGTGAAAGAACGACCAAAAAGGAGATTAGACTCTCCTCCGTATAACGGTAGAGAATCCACAAGGAGGTAAGCAAAACTATAGTCTAGGGAATTACAATTTCTGTGTGTGACTTATTTTGTAAATACTGTGCTTTAGTACTTGGATAGTTACACTTCGGTAGTAATTTAAGGCTTTGATCTGTGGTAATACAATCTTTAAGTCTAAAATTATCAAAGTAGGTAAATTCTGCTAATTTGGTTAGAAATTTAAGCACCAATATTACGAATTTAATTTGATTACTAAATAGGGAAAACACTGAAATTAAACACTAAACTGGGAAAAACCATTGAGTCAATATTTTCTACTCCCTGTTGTGGGTTTTCCCACAACTGGGAGTAACGGGATATTCAATTTCAGTGATGTTCAACATACAAAGCGAAGCTATTTTCAAGCTTAGGCTAATTTGAAATGTTCAGTTTATTTCTGACCTATTGGAGCAAAGGGGATTCCAACTCTTACTGATACTAAACTACACAAAACTAAGGCTTCCTTACAGGATTCAACCGCACTTAGAAGAATATTCCTAGAAGAAAATTCTAAAGAATACGAATGAACGGAAATTTATTAAGAGAATAAATATACATTAGAGGGGTTACTTTGCTCCCTTTTTAACTGATTCTTTAAGTTGTTGTATTTGTAACTTTTGAGGTAATCGTTTGCCCGGTACGGTGGGGAAAAGATCTCAGTATAACTAACTGGAGCCATACAATGCCTTTCAATTTAGTTGAACATATCTCTGTAATGAGGCCTTATTTTGTGTAAATTTGGTACCTCAATTTTAGTAAAGCTTTGAATTTCCTTTCGCTTCATAGATAAGAAATATAGCGACAATTTCAAATTAGCTTGAATTTGAAAATAACTTCTCTTTTCGTAACTAGTCATAAATCTTGTAGTGACACTTCTTTGTCCAAGAATCAAACGATCTTTGAACCCGTGATAAATATTTTAAGACCAAATTTAGACCAGTTTGGTTATAAAACAAAAAGGCCTTGAAAGATTGGAAAACAAACTACTTTTTAACAAAAAGTGATTGATCGGTTAAGAAAGAGGGAAGGTTGCTGAATGGATGAAATAGCAAAATGAATAAAACTTCGGGTGAGAGACAAATCAGGGTAGTTTAGCCTCGGAACCAGGGTAGTCTTTTTTGGAACTAACAGCAAGTAAGTGTTTTACTTTGTAATTAATGTAGACTACCACTGTCTGTCTGAATTCCCCTTGGAGATAAAAGTTTGAAGATAAAATTAAAATAAGAAGAAAAACCTCTAAAAGATTTCTGTCACTTGGAGATAACTTTAATACGTATATAGGAGACAAGAATAACAACTATACTGAAGTCTAACATTTTACTATAAGTTGGTGATTTGGGTGTATAATTCGGTAGTATTTCCACTTAGACAAGGCTTGAGCCATTTGGACAAAACAGCATTTTTAGGTTAGAATAGGCGAAATTAAATTTCTTCCGAGAAATTTAAGCTTCGAATAACTAAGGATTCAAAGAAGAAAGGAACCTTAACCAAGAAGTCAACGTTAGGAGAGCCCTTTGTGTTCCCCTTTTTCAGCCTGGAGTTCCTTGGAATTTAGCTTGACTGTAGAAAGACCTTATATCCTAAAATTGGAATTATCGGACAACAACATTACTTGCCTCCCCCACCCTCTGTGCAATCTTCAAACGTTTATGCGAAGGATAACACTGTTCTCTTTTTAATCATTCTTTCATTTCGTTAAACCCGTACTGCGTGTTATACAAAGGTGGTCTCGATGTTTATACAGATAGGTTAGGGGAAAAAGGGAATAATATTGTCAATTTAAGAATTTCCTGACCTTTATGCCCAGATATATCCAGTTGAGAGTTTTCCCTGCTAAAGTTAAAGCTTACTAAAGGTCCAAGGAACACAAAGCCCTTTTAAAGAAATAATAAGAGGATTTCTTGGTTTGTGTTAATGTAATAAATTAGAACAAATCAAGTACGGTTATTCTTAGTTTGGATCAGCCGAGAAACAATAATTTGAACTAAAGGATTTTTAATAAAGGATTTTTAATACCCCAGAACTCAAGCCTTGACTAACTATTCTAGTGTAAGTCTTTTAAGTAGAAACATTCTATAGCCTATAATTAACTCAATCTTTTCTTTTCGGTAAACATTGGTGGACTGAACAAGTACACTAACTACTTTAGACCTAGAAGAGGTTTAGAAATATTAAACATATTTAGAATTAGAATATTTTTCTTTTATCTTCTTTTGTAATAAAAATCAGTTGGCACTGAATTATGAGTGCCGATTTCTTACGAAGCGCCTCAGTGTATAACACGCTACCAAATTTATTTGCCCTGATAGTAGGGGCAACCTTACAATTGGTCACAGTGGTACACAATTTCGGTGCAACTTTCGTTTAGTTGGGGAAATTTAATAAAATTTAAAAAGTTGGTAAAATTTAGTCCTCTGTTCCTCACAAGAAAGTGTGTGTTCAGTTTTCCAAACCTATCAGAGACAGAAAAGTTTGAAAAAGTTTTCATTAAAGAAATTTTTTGACCTTAAAGAGAAGTTCAGACAGCCTTTTATCTTCCTAAGATTCTTTCTTTCTTCTCTTTTTCTTTCTCTTTCTTACAAGTTCTAGTGTCCGTATCGTCTGTAGCTTGCTTAAATGATTTTTAACACTAGTGTCATAGTTTAATCATCTTCAAAAGAGTAATCATACTATTAGCTTTGAGGGTTAATTTAAATCAAGATATTGAGCTAATTCTT
>NC_142814.1:46186146-46212413 GCF_049724085.1 Artemia sp. Qi Xiang Cuo
TTAGGATTCTTTCCAATCATACCGGGATATCTACTCTCCCACTGATTACATTTATCATAATGACAATTGGAGCATAGGTGACCTCTAGGATGAGAGTCACAAACCTCTTCAAGACAGGAATTACAACCTTTAATTTGTACAGCATATTCTATAAGCAATTTACAGGGGTTGCATAATCTACACTTTTCATCATACTCCTCAATCATTGTGCAATTCTCACATGATGACCAGCTGCCCAGTGAGTACATACATAACGGACATGTATGGAACATTTTGTCATGTGTTGACACTCTCACATTCCTCGAGAAAATATCTTCCTTTGAATAGACAACTCTAGAAAATCATCATCTAGAATCAAACGTTTTTCCATAAGAACTAGATTCCTCATGATTCGCTCTTTCTCGAATCTATCCATTTTTTTGAGTCATAGCTCTCTCACAACCAACTTCAGAATAAACAAAATTTCTTTTTTCTACTCTAGAAAATATACGTTCGTCTACTATAGAAAAAAAATATACCCTTGATTTAGAGACATTTATATTGAACATAGTTACAATAATAATAATATTCAATGATGCATTTTGTTATCATTAATCGATTTTGATAGGATATCTAATGCTGACCGAAGTTTATTTATATGGGGAATATTTATACTTTTCCAGCAAAACACAGCTGCTCCTCCTTCTTAAATTTGTTTAATGATATCATATATCGCGTATACAGAATTTCCCATTCAAGACATATTCTGCAAACGGCGGTTATGCCTCCATACACTGAGAGGCCTCTTAGTTCGTTGCTGCTGCTGCTTGCAGGACCACCAGTCTGCACAAGTCGATGCAAATACTCCACTCATTTTTTTTTTCTCCATGAATAGCCCTAAAAATAAAAACTATTCTACCTTAATTAAATTATATTAATAATATGAATTTTAAAGAAAAATATTCCTTTTATTTAAATCCTAATCACCAATCAAGTTATACTCGTTCTTCTTGGCAAAGAGTGTAATGACATGTAGAATAGGACTACCAGAAAAACCTGTTTGGTACGGGGGCGTCGTAGAATAACATGATATTTCCTATATGTCTGTTGAAATAACATGGTATTTGCTATATGTCTGTTAGAATAACATGGTATTTGCTATATGTCTGTTAGAATTCATTATTAGCATTCTACTGAAGGGCCCCCCTTCGTGGAAAATAAACTTCTTCCTAACACCATCCCCCAAGAGTAGGACGTGTATGTACCTTTGCTTTTGAAAGTTACCGTCACATTTTTTCAGCATAAATCTAAGGTCGTTTGTTGTGTTTTTTTTTCTTATGAAGTAAAGAAAAACAAAGAAAAAAACGTGACAATTTTCCTATAATTCAAGATTTGTAATGTAATTTCTTGTGTGTTCCGCATGACGTGCTATGTTTTTTACATTTTTGCCACCCCCCCCCTCTCCCAAAGAAATGTATTTTGTACAGACCTATGTGGGGTATAGATCTTTTCTGTTTTGAAGGTGTTTTGTGTAATATGTACATCTTGCTCAATTGTTAATTTGCGTTTTTTGTCCTCTAGGCATTATGAAACTACTTAACTTCGTTGTTCTTCATTTTGTTTACGCGGTTCTGCTAACCACACAATTATTCATTCTTCACTCTTATTTTTGACACGTTCTCATTTTGTCAAATTTGATAGTCTAGACTCCAGGTGCTTCATTTTCTGATATACTAAATTTACATTTCTCAGGTCGACGTTTTGATCTTGTCTCATTTGATTGTCCCTTTTTTTCATTTTGAGCAATTCCTAATTTACGTTTTTGTCCTCTAGGTAGTATGAAACTGATGAGTTTTTGTGTAGGTTTGCATATGTCATAAATATTAAGAACGAAGCAACCACCCTTGGGACATATACGACGTATGTATGCTCTAGAAATGTGCTCATAAATATGGTATTACTCAGATGGTTCTTTTTCCAGAATAAAGGCTCTTAACGAATTTCCTCAAACCTGTGACCTATCTAGATAGTTTTTTTCGGGCTAGGAAGTGTCAGGATGGCAATTTTCTAAAAAAATATATGGAGCCGTTTATATATATATATATATATATATATATATATATATATATATATATATATATATATATATATATAATATATATATATATATATATATATATATATATATATATATATATATATATATATATATATATATATATATATATATATATATATATATATATATATATATATATATATATATATATATAGATGATTATACAGATGAACAGATGAATAGATGATTAGACTATTGGATGCTATAGCTATGACAGTGGTCAAGGATGATTCTGAAGTGTCAGAACCTCCGCTTCAAAGAGTGGAGGAGGATTTTCTTGGTGATTTCCTGAGAAATTGAAAACTCATTGTTTTGGATACCCGACTGACTGACCTTATCTCAAACAGAAAGCTGTAAGAAAAATGAGGTTCAATCCCATTTCCTAGGGCTATCAGGAAAAAATATTGAGATGGCTTGGGCGCGTTCGTGGATAAAGGATGACAGATTGCCAAAGATTGTCTTTGTCGGCCAACCGTCTAGGACTAAACAAAAAGCCGGTCCTCCACGAACGGGTTGGGAGGATGTCATAAAGAAAGATTTAAGAGAATATAGAACTTCCTGGAAGGGTTTAAAAGAGGGAGGCTTTGAATATATTGAGATGAAGGAAGGGCATACATAGCGTTCTTAGCCTCAGGCAGCTTGGTGTTGCAGTGAGGTGTTAGTAGTAGCTGCAGATAAACAGTAAATTCACCGCTTCCAATTAAATAAGCACTTGGAAAATCATTCCCAATTATACGAATATCTTCGCTTAGTAATAACCAAGTATCTTCAGACTTATATAAACATCTTAAAGAGATACTTTTACTGTTCATAAAATAACGCTTACTTGACAATCTTATTTAAGTTTGACCCAAATAATATTCAGAAAAGTATTTATAAGTCAAGAAACACTGAAAAATTATTTTTCCTTCTCACTAATTACCAACCTTCCATTATAACAATTTTTGCTTGACATTTTGCTGTTACATCTAAACACTTTATAACCTGGAATCCAAAAAAAAATTATCATTTGTTCGTAACCAAGTCTGAATAAAGCTAATATAATCATGAGTCTCAATAAGGCTCATAACCAATCCACTTATTATTACTAAACTGATGTGTTTTAAATTTATGTCCCTGAATGTTCCATGTCACTAATTTAATGTTTTGTATATGGCACTCTAATTAATTAATACTGAAAGGACTATGTGCCGTTTTTTCTTCATTAGTCACTTCTTGTTATTTTGCTTGGGTAGCTTTTAAAGTTTTCTGTCCTTTTTCCCTCCTATATTTCCCCAGTCCACGGTTTTCTTTTTGTGTTTTTATTCCTTTGCTTGCTTTTATCATCAAGGCTCATAATATTTTCTATGAATCACTTTTCAGTATTTTCCGATTTTTAACATAAAGTGGGCCGCTCAAAACTTTGTTGCCCCGAGGGCTCTGGTATTAAGTCCATAAGCCCGTCTTCCTTGCTATTCTGTTTTGAATCAGATTCAATATCAGGTATTTTCATGTACGACATATTTTTGTTCATACTTTTGATTACATAATTTTGTGCATACATGGCTCTTTATCGTCATTTTTTTTTTACCATATGTGTAGATGGTACCAGCTGTGTAGATGTTAAGACTTTAATTGTGTAGATTTGATACTGTTTGTGCATATTTTTGATTGCATTCTTTTGTGCATACATGGCTCTTTATCGTCATGTTTTTTTTACCATCTGTGTAGATGGTACCAGCTGTGTAGATGTTAATACTTTGATTGTGTAGATTTGAAACTTTTTGTTCATACTTTTGATTACATACTTTTGTCCATACATGGCTCTTTATCGTCATTTTTTTTACCATCTGTGTAGATGGTACCAGCTGTGTAGATGTTAAGACTTTAATTGTGTAGATTTGATACTTTTTGTGCATACTTTTGATTGCATACTTTTGTGAATACATGAATCTTTATCGTCATTTTTTTTACCATCTCAGCTGTGTAGATGTAGACAAACGACCATCAATATATAATTTTGGTGACCTGCAGTTTCACTTCCCTCCTTTAATTAATTTTTCTGCCCGTTGCAGGTTTCAGTTCGTTTTGAGGGTTTCTTTCTATGACTGTTTGGTATGGGGGCAAGGAAAAATCATGACACAAGAATATATGGGAACTTTGTAACAAGTGCGTTGATTTTTTGAATTAAAATCAACGTGGTAGAACTGAATACAAACTTGAGGGCCATGGCAAAATAGACTAAAGCCAAGACATATGGCCTCAGTTAGAGGATATCATCCTCTCAGTGATAGATTAAATTTAAAAAAAACATATATTTGCAGCTGAAAGTAAGGAGCAACAATAAAACTTAAAACGAACAAAAATTATTACCTAAAGGAGGGGGGTTGCCCTCTCCTCAGTACTTCGCTCTTTACGCTAATGTTTAACTTTTTGTTCCAATTATTTAAGAATGACTTCTAATACACAGGGACCGATTAATTAGAATAATAAGCTTTTTTTAAAATTCAAAAATTATGTTTGCGTAAAGATCGAGGTACTGAGGAGGAGGCAATCCCCCTCATATACGTAATAATTTCTGTTCGTTTTAAGTTTTAGTGTTGCTCCTTACTTTCATTAAAAAAACATGTTTTTTAAAATTTAGTTTCTAATAATTTTTTATATAATGCCGGGAAATCCAGCTCCCCCTCCATGAAAAATTCCCTTCCTCAACAAAAACTCCTCCATCGAAATATCTTCTAACGTAAGCACCCACGACAGAAAATCTCCCCCCCCCCCCAAAAAAAAAAAATCTTTATACTTTCCCATAGCCAATGCTATAGGTAAGCAATGGGCAAAGTTCATAACTTCCAGCCCCTTCCCTCGTGGGCTTTGGGGGGTCAAGTCATCCTGAAAGGCACAGGAATTAGAACTTTCGACCATGCTGAAGAAAATGGATATCTCAAAATTTTGATTGGACACTTTTGGTTAGAAAAGAGGGTGGGAGGGGGGCTAGCTCCTCTCCAATATTTTTGGTCTCCAATATATTTTGAATAAGCATAAAATTTCGATTCTTTTGATATATCTGTTATTGTCAAGACTATGTTTCCTAATGTTTCGGCTACTATTGAGCCGCATCGCTCCTTACTTAGAGTTCGTTACCACGAACTATTTGATAGTCTATCACCCACCCATGGGGACAACTAAGGTAGATAGGCATAGAGTAGTTTCCTTAGAATGTAATTTAACTAGTACAGATCCAATTACCTGGTAGCTTTTCAGCCTGAAAGTATGCTTAACATCTCACAGATATAGGGAAAAATTGGGCAAGCAGGTTTGAATGAGTTCCAATAACTCATCTACTGATTTACGCGGTTTACGCGTAATGTGGTTACGTGGTTTACGCTTAAACTGGATTTACACGGTTTAGAAGGGCGCTTTAGGTTGCAGATAACCACATTCCCTTGTTTTTCTTCCAGTTCTGGTCTGTCTGTGCGGTGGTTCCAGTGAAAGAGTCTATATTTCAATCAATTCGGGTATTTGGTATTCGGGTATCAATTCCTTGTGGATTCTATCGCTACTGATTAGCTGAGTCTTTATCATATCTCGGCTTTACTATAGGTTAGAAATATTGACTGTAAGTTCAGGAATAATTACCACATTTTTGCCAAGATTCTCTAGACGTTCTGGACTTTGTTTTAAGGCACCCTCTTGCGTCTTTGGGGATATTTGAGAAAAGGACAAAAAAGGTTGATTTGACCTCCCATGTATAACAATTCTTTTTCAACCAGGCAATTACAGGCATACAACACGCCAAGCAGACGTTAAGGAGGGGCAAGGCAAACACCACTGTTGAAATTAGTTATCTAATCGTTTTAATATCCTATTAAATATAAAAAAAAGTTTTTCGAATTTACAGTAAAGAGCTACATTAAAACTTAAACGAACTGAAACTATCCTGTATATAAGGGGGACTGCCCCTTCCTCTACCCTTGCTTTTTACGCTAAAGTTTGACTTTTTATCCTGATTCTTTTGGAAAGACTACTGAAACACTAGGGCCTTGGATTTTGACAACCTGTCTCCAGCAAAAAGTTCCTCCCACACAAAACTCCTCCTCCCTCCATGGAAAAATCCTCCAGATACTTCCAACCCCGCTGAAAATTTCCGACAGAACATCTCCACATGTAAAATTTAGCCAGCAAAAACAAAGTAAGCGAAATTAAGTAAAACTTTGTGTTGGAATTCTGGCAAATTCCCGCAGTATGGAATTCCTCTGGAAAGCTCATCCACAGAAACTTCCCTCCTCATGGAAAATTCTCACCGTAGAGAATCCTCCAAAATATACATTATCCCTTCCCCCCTCCAAAAAAATGAAAAGCCAGTGTACTTCTGTGTACAATGGGTAAACTTTGTAACTTACAGCCCTTTGCCCAGGGGCTGTGGCGGGTCATATCATATCCAAAGGCATAGTTATTGGATCTTTCAACTATGCTGAAAAACATTGCTTTCTCAAAACTCTGATCGGACGATTTTGGGAAAAGGGGGAGTGGGAGGAGCTAGCCGTCCTCTAATGTTTTTGTCCACTTAAAAATGGCACAAGAATATTTGATAAAATGATCTAATGATCGTTTGATCAGGCTCTTTTGATTTCTGATCAAGTGAGCCCTTTCTCGATACTCTAGGATGATCTTTGGTTCAACATGATCACCCCAGAGAAAAATAAACAACCAAAAATAAACAAAAAGCAGCAATAAATAAACACGCCTTCCTGATCTTCTGGCAAAAAAAATGCACACTTTTATAAATAGGAGCTTTAAACCCCTATAGTGGGGATTATGATAGTGGGGATACTCAATCTAATGGTGTGCTTTTCGTTAAAATTAATTGAAGTTCCCCACTTTTTTCCCCTCTTTTTCAAAAATTAATTTCCCCTCTTTTTCAAAAATTGGGAAAATTATTCTCAGGCTCATAACTCTTTATGGTTAACGTTAAACAGAATGAACTTTATATATTTTGAATCAACATAAAAATTTGATGCTTTTGATGTACCTATTCTTATCAAAACTCCGTTTTTTTTGTATTTTCGGCTACTATTGACCCGGGTCAATAGTAGCCATGAGCTCTTTAATAGAATGATTCACTTTGAACTGACTTTCTTAATTAAAGCCAGTTTACGCAATGAAAACCAGATAGCAGCTATATAAATAAAGTATATTCGGATTCTTTAAACAACCTTGAACAAAATCGTGTCAGTTCAGTTAAGTTCATTTAACTACACAATAATATAACATTTTTTATCAATTCAAGTGGCAACCCAATAAAAAACATGAAAGTTCTTCATACTGAACGATCACATATACAAAAAATACTTAACAAACCAAAATCTTAACCAACAAACAAAAAATAAAGGAAATAAAACAATCAAAATATTCAAGTGAAAATGAAAACAAATGTGCAAAAACAATAACAATAAGAGAAAAAGAAGAAGAAAAAAGAAAAAAACATCTATGAACCAAGGCCCAAACGAAAGTTTATATTTTATTCTTAAATAAACCAAGGAGGTCCGCCACCTGAATGCTCTCGGGAATGAAATTCCAAATCATAGATTAAAAATCCTAGATATCTAGCCAAAAATAACTGCTCTAGTTCCACTTCTGTATTCAGTGGCTAGATTATCTGCATTGCGGGTACTGCAATTATGAAGTGATTTATTTTCTCTTTAAAACAATGAAATGCATCAGGACCGAGACAATGCCATCACTGATACGAGAGTATTCCTGTTTGATAATCTTGAAGCTAACAAATATAAAAAGCTTTGAATCTGTTATATCATGCCTCAGTGTGATTACCTTTTTCCAAGTTTCCACCAATAAGTCTTATCACTTTGTTCTGAAAAATTAAGACTTCTTTAAAATTTGAATAAAAGTTGCTAGACCATAGCAAACATCTGTAAAAAAAACAAGGGTTCACTAAAGCGCAGTATAAAAGTAATAAAATTTGTGGTGGTAAAAAAACCTTGGAATGTCTAATTGCTCCAAATCCTCGTGCTATCTTCGCTACAACAATATTATTGTATCGTTTCCAAGGATTATTGTGATCTAGGTAGAAACCAAGGTATCATACCTCTTGCGCTTGAGTGTTACTGGCTCATTCGCAAACAACAAATTTTTTAATTAGAGTCCCGGGGTTCACTTACTCTTGAATATAATTGGTATTTTTAATATTAACGGATAGTAAACTCAAACTAGTGAAAACAGGAAGAATTTTTAAAACACGATTATGCTTCAAATTCAAACTATGTTAACACCAACAAAAAAAATGTTAAAGCAGCATCATCAAAAAACGAGGTGAGACAAGAATCTGATAGATGGAACCTCGTCGCATCAATATATATAAAATACAGACACCGGACCTTGTGGAATCTCACAACTTACACAAACCATGGCAGAAGTGACATCATCAATCTTAACATTAACGAACCTACCATCCCTATAGAGGCAATTTTTGTAGAAAAACAAAACTGTACTTTTTGAGCTTAGACTGCGATCTTGCTGTAAGTAATATTGCTTATAGCAGCATCTTTTGATGGTGCAGAAAGATGGCAGTCGATTTATGCCTTCGCGGAGCTGCTGTGTGACATGTGGCCTAAGCAGTGAGTCACTGATTAGGAAAAACAAATGAAAAAGATAGGTATTTTCTAAGCTAGAAACCAAAAACAAAACGAAAATTTGGGAGATTCCTTGCATATCCTATGTGTATAAAATATATACAACTTTGAATTACTGTAGATGAAATTCATGATGTGTGCAAGAATTTGGATCAGCAGCAAGATATATTTCCTTGTGTTGAAAAAATACGACATCGGACGATCTGGCACAAAATTGTGAAACAAACAACTAAATAAGACAAATAAAAAGGGTGAAGAAAATAGTATAATTTAACATTAGCTATTATTTAGGAGGGGTCCCTCCTACATAATAGCTTACACCACCCCTCAGAGATGGTGGATCATTGAGTAGACAGGGTGTCTCATATGTCTAATTTTTGTTTTCTGTCTAGATGGATGGATCTTACGACAGAGTAGGAAAACGAGCTCAAAATCGCAAAAATTGACGAAGAAGAGGCAGCCAAGCATATTTTTGATATTCTAGAAGAGATGCTGTCGGATTTGTCAGATAATGATGATGACGATGATCCAGACTTCCTGTCTCCAGAAGATCTTATCAATGATCTTGATCCAGACTTGCTGCCTCTACTGGACAATTGGCACTTCTTTTTGGAAAAGGATGACGTGTGAGGCTAGCAGTGAACCCAGTAACGATGGTTCGGGGGAAACTCCACCCCTAGTCACCAACAGCAACTGGTAGTAGCAAGTACTGAAAAATCAAGGAATAAATCGAAAGTTCCAAGAAAAATTCTGCTGGAAAAAATTAGAGATAGAAAAAGTTGATCTGTCTTGGAAAGGAAAGCCTCGTCAAGTTTCAGACATCTTGGAGACTCCTCTGAAATACTTCCGGAAATTTTCTGACAATGAACTTCTTGAGCTGATAGTTGAACAAAGTAACGTCTTTGCACTTCAAATTGAGGGATGCACCCTCTGCCTCACTGTCGAAGAGCTAAGAGTTTTCATGAACATTGTTCTACTAATGGGGTCAATAAAAGTTCCTTATTATCGAATGCATTGGGAAGCAGCTACCAGATACCCTGCAATTGCCGACAAGATAGGCTGATAAAGATTTGACAAGATCAAACGTTTTCTTTATTTAAACGAAAACGAAAAAGCTAAGAAACCTGGAAAACAAGGATTTGACAAGCTATTTAAGATTCGACCCGTCCTGGGTCACATCAGTTCCAAGTTTCTTAAAGTCAGCCCCGAAGAACACCATTCAATTGACGAGCAAATGATTACTTTCAAGGGAAGAAGCAACTTGAGACAATATCTACCAAAAAGGCCGATGAAGTGGGGAATAAAAGTGTTCAGAAGAGCTAATGTGTCAGGTTTTGTACATGATTTTGAAGTTTATCACGGTAAGGGCGCTCTTGTTGAAAATAACATAGAGCCAGATCTTGGAGTTGGAGGGAACATAGTTGTACGTCTAGTGAGTACATTACTAGAGAAAATGAACCACTAGATTTACTTTGACAACTGGTTTTCGAACTTGAAACTAACGACTTTGCTCAAAATAAAGGGTTCCTTTGTATTGGTACGTTCAATAAAGCGCGACTGAAGGGCTATCCGCTCCTCACAGATGGTGAAATGAAAAAACAAGAGAGAGGAACTTCCCATTAAAGGACTGACATTCATTCTGGTGTTATTGTAGTGAAATGGTTAGGTTTGCTTGGCTTCGATGTATGCAGGAATAACGCCACAGGATATGTGCAGACGCTGGAACGTTAAGGATAAATCTAGGGTTGAAGTTTCAAGGCCAGCAATTATTTATTATTACAGCCGTCATATGAGTGGCCTAGATTTAGCAGACCTACTGGTAGAGATGTGCCGAACTCATCTTCGGACACGAAAATGATATATGAGAATCTTCTGGTGGCTTATTGACACAGTAGTCTGCAATAGTTGGCTTCTTCTCAGGTCAGACGTCAAAGCGCTCACTTCAAGGACAGACAAACCGATGATGTTGAGAGCCTTCAGGTCTGAAGTTGCAGCAGGGTTGCATGTCTCGGTACGTGTAATGCCCCAACATAAACGTGGTAGACCATCCGCAGATGTCGAAGAAAGTTCCAGCCCCATTTGAAGTCGAAATCGAATCTGACCGGCAATATCTGCTCATGCCGATGGACTTGATCACTGGCCAAAAAAGAATGAGAAGCAAAGCCACCGCAAACAGTGCAAATCAGGATATACCACTTCTGAATGCGAAAAATGTGAACTTCCACTTTGTCTTACTGCCAAAAACAACTGTTTTAAAGCCATCCACAACAAATGAAAATGCCCTATTTTTATACTAATGTCGTATTTTTACAACATGGTCTAAAATTGACAATTTTGAATACATAGTGCAAAAACATTGTTTTTTTTTGTCAATAGTCTGACTTAGAGATTGCATGGGAGGTGTTGGAGATTTTTCCTAGTATTCGTTCCTATAGTGGCCTGTCAAGGGCTAAAATAACTTTCAAACCATTTTGAATATGATCCTTTCATTCCTATACATTCTAATCTTCGCAGTAAAACGCTAAAATCCACTTTAGAAACTTTTTTTAATCAAAGAACACTGTGAAGGGGATTCCGACCTTTTCCAAACAATTAATTAAAAAAAAAACTATTATCCGAAAAATAAGTTTTTCACTGAAAAGTAAAGGCCATTTTAAAGTTAAGCTCAGCAGATACAAATACCTTTTAAAATTCCAACTCAAAACGACCAGAAATTACTATTAAAGGATAAATGAAACCCAAAATTAACAGAAATTAAATAAACAATCATAGCAAAAAACATACAACAAGTAATAATATAAATGAATAAATAGATCTTAAAGTGAGTAAGGCTGAGATTGAATATTAAAATCAAGCTTAAAACGAAAAAAAAATCCCCATTGAAGTTTAAATGAATCTTAAAACGAACAAAAATTAAATATACAATCAATGCAAAAAAACATACATTAGATATTAATGTAAATTAATGAATAAATCTTAAAACGAGTGAAACTTAAATTGAATATGCAAATCAAGGTTGATACGAACAAAAATCACTACAAACAAGGGTTTGGGTATCACCTTCTTCTTTCACTGTAAAAGTCTAGAACCTATTGCGTCATTGGCGCTTTACTGAAAACTATATAGGTCTTGAATAGTCTTAAAAAGTATAAACAACATCAAATTGAATATTTGATGTGTAATGATTCGTTTTCAGTTAAGCATCAATGACGCAGTAGGCTTTTGGTTTTTATTTACAGATAAGGAAGGAGGCAGTATCCAAATACTTGTTTTTAGTGAAACTATATTCGTCTTGAACAACTTTAAAAAGAGCTAATAAATTAAAGTGAATATTTGATATATAATGATATTAATTGTTGAAAGTTCATCAGTTCAAAATGTTACTATAATTTTAATGTTTATTTTCAATATTAAGTACAAAAGAAAATATTTATCATAAATTTGGTTTTCAGTAAAGCGCCAATGACGCAGTAGGTTTTAGACTTTTAAAGTGAGAGAAGGAGATGATACCCAGACTCTTGTTTGTAGTGATTTTTGTTTGTTTCAACTTTGATTTGCATATTCAATTTAAGTTTCACTCGTTTTAAGATTTATAAACTAATTTACATTAATATCTATACTATGTTTGTTTACTTTCAATGTATATTTAATTTATGTGCATTTTAACATTCATTTAAACTTCAATAGGAATTTTTTTTTCGTTTTAAGCTTGATTTTCATGTTCAGTGTAAGCCTCACTTACTTTAAGATCTATTTATTCATTATACATTATTACTTGTTGTATGTTTTTTGCTATGATTGTTTATTTAATTTCTGTTCGTTTTGGGTTTTATTTATTCTTTAATAGTAATTTCTGGTCGTTTTGAGTTTGAGTTTTGAAAGGTATTTGTATCTGCTGAGCTTAAGTATAAAATGGCCTTTATTTTTCTTTGAAAAACTTATTTTTAGGATAGTTTTTTTAAGATTAATTTTTGTTCGTTTTTGATTGCAAAAAATTTCACGTTTTTAAAAATTCCCTATTTCAAAATCAAACTCTTTTTAAAAAAAAATCAAATGTTCATCAAAGTATCAAAACTGGTAAAAAAAGTAACAATATCAAAGTGAAAAAATGGGTTTGTGTCAACCTCGGAGTTCTTCTCCTAGTTGCTCTCAAATCTCTTTTGACTATAAAACTGAACGTGAACTTTCAATTTCCAATTAAATGAGCCCTCTGAAGTTTTAAGAGCATCCCTTCTACAAGAGCCATACATTCCCCCATGGCATAACTTTCAATGCCTGTTTTAAAAAAATGGATATATCAAAGTTCTTATCAGATGGGTTTGAGAAAAGCAAGGCATAGAGGGGGGGACTACGTGCCCATAAAAAGTGAACTAGAACTTTCAATTTCCAATCAAATTAGACCTCGCTGAAGTTTATACAAGCATCCCTTCCATTAGAACGATATATGTCCCTAAAGCATAACTTACAACGCCTGTCCCCGGGCCCTGGGGGTTGTGTCAACATCAAAGTTTAGTTATCTGACCTTTTAACTATTTTTAACAAAATTGCTATCTCAAAATTTTATCTGATGCAATGGCTACCTCAAATTTTTTATCAGATATTTTTGTGGAAAAAGGGCTGGGGGGGGGGTAGTTGCCCTCCGATCACCTTCGACTCTTAAAAAGGGCATTAGAACTCTCGATTTCCAATTGAATGAACCCCCTTTGAAGTTTATACGACGACCCCTTCTATATGAAGTGCCTATGGGAAAAAATAAATGGAGTGTGGGGGGAGCTTTCCCAAAATTTGTAACGGATGGATTTGGGGAAAAAGGGTGGGGGGTCTTGGTGGGGGGGTGGCTAGTTGTCCTTAAATCCTTTAAAAAATGAACTAGGACTTTCAATTTCCAATCAAATGAGCCCTCTATGAAGTTTATGCGAGCATCCCTTCCATAAGAGCCATACATGCCATTAGGGCAGAGATTAGAACACCTTCCCCCGGACCCTGGGGGGGTTGTATTGATACTGGAGTTTTTCTTATCCGACCTTTCCACTATTTTTTTTATCAAAATATCTGTCTCTAAATTTTCATCAGATGGCTTTGGGAAAATAGACATGGGGGAGGGGCTAGTTGCCCTTGGATCTCTTTTGGCTATTAAAAAGTGAACTCGAAATTTTAGTTTCCAGTCAAATGAGCCCTCTCTGAAGTTTATACGAGCATCCCTTTCATAAGAACCATATATGCACCAGGGCAAAACTTATAACGTATGCCCTCGGGCCCTGAGGGGCTGTGTCGACCCCGGAGATTTTGTTATATGGTCTTTAAAAACTATTTTTAAAAAATGGTTAACTCAAAGTTCTTAGCGGATGGGTTTGACAAAAAAGGCGTGGAGGGGGGGGGGGCTAGGTGCTCTCCACTCTCTTATAACTCTTAAAAAGTAAACTAGAGCTTCCAATTTCCAATCAAATGATCCTTCTTTAAAGTTTATACGATCATCCCTTCCA
Organism: Artemia sp. Qi Xiang Cuo; assembly: GCF_049724085.1. Classification (NCBI taxonomy): domain Eukaryota; kingdom Metazoa; phylum Arthropoda; class Branchiopoda; order Anostraca; family Artemiidae; genus Artemia; species Artemia sp. Qi Xiang Cuo. The sequence goes on from NC_142814.1 coordinate 46,200,354, forward strand.
TAAGAATAGTATCTATCTCCAGAACACTAAATTAAACGCTTGCCCTTAAGCCCTGGGGGTTTTTTTTACACCAGAGTTTTTGTTTATTTTATATTGAAATATATTCAACAAAATGTATATACAAAAGTTTTCATCTGATGTATTTTGGAAAATAGATTGTGGGGAGGGGTGCGGGTTACCCTCCGATATCTTTTGACGTTAAAAGTAGTCCGAAAAATCGATATTCGATATCCAAGATTATATAAAAATAAGACATATATAAATAAAAATGCAATTACTTTTTGAATCGCCTTTTATTTCGCTTTATCTTCTTTCCTCCCTGTTTATTTTTCATAATGAACTTGTTTAGTTCAGTAGTCCGATAAATTAATTTTCGATATTCAAAATTATATAAAAATAACACATATATAAATAAAAAAATTTACTTACATTTGGAATAGTCCTGATTTTCGCTTTATCTTTTTTCCTCCTTGTTTATTTCTCATAATGAAGTTATTTAATTCAGTAGTTCGATAAATCACAGAAAATGATATTCAGAATCATCATGGAAAATTCTATCTATCGGTTTCTGCTTTTTCTGTTTTTTCAAGCAGGTTTATGTTGTTTTCTACGAAAATTTTTGGCAATATCAAAAATATCGCGCAGTGAATGGATGAATCTGATGCTATATAATACAAATATATTGTCTCTTCCGTTTAAATATATTGTCTTTTCCTTCTGAAGTTTATATGAGCATCCCTTTCATAAGAACCATATATGCACCAGGGCAAAACTTATAACGTATGCCCTCGGGCCCTGAGGGGCTGTGTCGACCCCGGAGATTTTGTTATATGGTCTTTAAAAACTATTTTTAAATAAATGGCTATCTTAAAGTTCTTATCAGATGGGTTTGAGAAAAAAAGGGCGTGGAGGGGGGGCTAGGTGCCCTCCAATATCTTTTGAATCTTAAAAAGTGAAGTAGAACTTTCAATTTCCAATCAAATGTTCCCTCTTTGAAGTTTATACGAGCATCCATTCCATAAGAGCCATATATGCCCCCAGGGCATAACTTACAATACCTGCCCCCGGGCGTTGGGGGTTGTGTCTACACCGTAGTTTTTGTTTTATGATTTTTTAACTATTTTTAACAAAATAGCTGTCTCAAAATTTTTATCGGATGCATTTGGGAAAAAAGATCGGGGGGGGGGGGGTGCTGGTTACCCTCCGGTATCTTTTTACGTTAAAAGTAGTCCGAAAAATCGATATTCGATATCTAAGATTATATAAAAATAAGACATATATAAATAAAAATGCAATTACTTTTTGAATTGTCCAGAATTTTGCTTTATCTTTTTTGCTCCCTGTTTATTTCTCATAATGAAGTTATTTATTTCAGTAGTTCGATAAATCACAGAAAATGATATTCAGAATCATCATGGAAAATTCTATCTATCGGTTTCTGCTTTTTCTGTTTTTTCAAGCAGGTTTATGTTGTTTTCTACGAAAATTTTTGGCAATATCAAAAATATCGTGCAGTGAATGGATGAATCTGATGCTATATAGTACAAATATATTGTCTCTTCTGTTTTAATTGTAGCTGCAGCTTTGTCACAAAATTTCATGACTTTTAAAAACATTTTCAATGTGTTTTTCTTTCAAAAACAAATTTGAAGCAAATGAGTCTCAGCTATTGAATCATACCAAAATTGTCGTCTTTCGTTGAAACTTGAACACGGTAGCCTACGCGGTCTGATAAAAAAAAGCCAAAGACTTGCATTAGAGCTTAAACCTAAAGTAAAACGACTCACAATAATTAAAATTAACTTGTTTTTTAAAACAAATAAAATTAACGCTTTGGATTACAGAACTGAATAGTTTGGTATACACTAAGCCAAAAAGCTATTATCCGAACCTAATTTTGACTTCGTCACTCATATTCATAGCACAAAAAAGTCGAAAATATAAAAAATTAAAATAATCGTGGAGAAATAAACTTAAAAATATAGAATTTTCAGACCGGCAAATATTTTTTGAGGGTCTTTTTTGAAGGTTAAGTATTTTTGATTCCTTCAGATTTGCTACTTCTTAAGCATTTTTCAAAAACAAAAAATTGTTAGGTTTCACTTTTGATTTTTGTCCCTTTCCAGAAAAAAAAGAGAAAACGTAGGCCGACAAAATTTTGTATCCTTTCAAACACCAACACCAATTGTGCAAAAATTTAAAATGCTAGTCGGGTTTACATCTTGGGCTAGAGGCTAGAGAGTCAGGGTTGAAAACTTTTTGATCAATGAATATGCCCCTTGAGCCATGGGCGCCCATATGGGGGAGCAGGGGGGGGGCTCTTGCCCCCCCTGGCTGAATGATGCTGCCTTATTTTTATATTTTTGTTCTGAGATTTCTATTATATAGCATTAAAAGTAGCAATTAGACGAAGTTTGCCCCCCCTGGAATTCAGCTTATGGGCGCCCATGCCTTGAGCATCCAAAAATGTTTCCTTTTCAGCCAAATTATGTCCATATTTTGTCTATAATATGTCCATAATATGTCTATCTTGAAATCTCAGAAACTAGTTTTTATACGACTTGTGAACCTCTTTCAAAGTGGTCAGTTAATATCGAATAGAATGAAAATGAAAAAGATTCATTTAGTTCATCCATAAGAAATGAACTAGTGTGAAAGCACAAAAGTCATAAAAACATGTAAACAGTAAAAAACTAATTGTCGGAGCTTAAGGCTCATCTTCCTACGAGAGTTCCGCTTGACAGGTACGGTCGGCATGAGGATCAGCATTTTCACTTCTTTTGGTAACTTTTTGCCAATCAGAGCATTTCTTGCGCATGTCATAAGGTACATTCCAGGAGTCAAGCAACGTTGCGGAGTGCTAGGTAAGCTGGGTTGCCCTTCAATCAGGGAGGGGAGGAATCCCCAAAGGCATATTTACTGGACCTTTGAACAATGCTGAACAAAATAGATGTCTACAAATCTTATTGGATGCTGGTTTTCGGAACTGATAGGCGCGGGGGGGGTGCCCTCAAATCATTTTTGACTCTTATAAAGGGCACTAAACTTCAATCAAATGAGCCCCATCTGAAGTTTATACGACTACCCATTCCATAAAACCTTATATGCCTCTGGGGCACAACTTACAACCCTTGTCCCAGGGCTCTTATGGGTTGTGTAAACGCTGAATCAGGGGGACGACATCCCCAAAGGCATAATTACTGGACCTTTGAACAAGGCTGAACAAAATCGATGTCTACAAACTCTGATTGGATGCTGGTTTTCGGAACTGATAGGCGCGGGGGGGGTGCCCTCAAATCACTTTTGGCTCTTATAAAGGGCACTATACTTCAATCAAATGAGCCCCATCTGAAGTTTATGCGACTACCCATTCTATAAAACCTTATATGCATCTGGGGCACAACTTACAACCCTTGTCCCAGGGCTCTTATGGGTTGTGTAAACGCTGAGGGCATTATTATATGTTCTTTGGACCATTTTTAACAACGTTTCTATCTCAAAATTTATTTTGGATCTAGGGAAAAGAATATGTGTTTGGAGAGGGTGGCTCCACACCTCTCCACGAAGGTTGGGGGGGGGGGGAGGGGCTTAATCCAAGGGTGTCACGGCCCTTGTGTTTCAAGAATCGTTCTTAAAAAATTGAACAAAATGTCTAACATTAGTTTAGAGAGGGGGGTATTGAGGAGGGCGTAGCCCCCGTCATATACAGAATAATTTCTGTACGTTTTAAGTTTTAATATCACTCCTTACTTTCGGTAGAAAAAACTAGTTTTTGTATTTATTTCTGATCGTTTTTCAGATAATCACAGGAAATCCACCCCCTCTGTGGAAAATTTCCCGACGAAGAATTCCTCTATATAAAATTCCTCCCATGTAAAATTCTTCCGCCGGGAAATTGACCCCAGACAATTCCATCCATGCTGCGAATCCTTCCCAGAAAATTTTTAACTTACGATCTTGCCTGAAAAATACTCCTTACCATACTTTTATTTGAAGAAACACTTGTATCCATTTAGTTTCTGATCCTTTTTAAGGTCATTGGGGAATATCTCTGTTTGGAAAATACCCCACCCCCTGGAAATTTTATCCCCCAGAAATTTTCCATGGAGAATTTCTCCTGGTGATAATTCCCCCATGGAAATTTCTCCCGTGGAAAATCCCCCTACCCCCCAAAAAAATCCCAAGAGAACTCCAACTCCGCTGAAAACGTCCCCCTGAGAGTTCCCTCAGAGTGTTTCTACATGTAAAATGGGATCAACAACGGGAAAAAAGACAAATAACAAAAATTCTGTATACAAATTTTGGTATATTCTCCCCATGTAAAATTTCCCTTGAAAAGTTCACCCCCCAAAACTTCCGTCTCAATGGGAAATTCTCCCCATAGAAAATCCATCCCCAGAAGATCTCCTTCCTCCCTTGGAAAATGTCGGTATACTTCCTTTATAACAAATACTATATGTAAACAATGAGCAAATTTCATAATTTGCGGCCTTTTCTCTGGTGGTTCTGAGGGGTCATGTCATCTTCAAAGACATATCTATTGTACCTTTCAAGAATACTGAACAAAATGGCTATCTCAAAATTTTGATCAGACAACTTTCAGGAAAAAAGGGCTTGGGATGGGAGCTAGTTGTCCTTCAATTTTTTGGTCACTTGAAAAGGACACTAGATCTTTTAATTTTCGCTTGAACGAGCCCTCTTGCAAAATTCTAGTGCCATTGGTTTGATATGATCACCCCTGGAAAAAGCATCAACAACAAATGAACACGAATCCGGGATGCTTCTTCTGGCAAACACTATAAAATTTTATTTTTATAGATAGGAGCTTGGAACCCCTACAGTGGGGTTCTCTGATACGGTGAATCTGATGGCGTAATTTTGATTAAAATTCTTTGACTTTTATGAGGTGTTTTTCACTTTTTTTTTAAAATTTGGCAAATTTCCTCAGGCCCACTAATGGGTAATACTATTCTTAAAAAATATTACATATTTGGAATCAGCACAATAGGCTAATTTTTTGGTACATCTATCGATATCAAAATTGATTCCAGATCATCAGGAATCTATTTTTTTTTCTTTTTCTAACTTTTCATTTTCAGTTAGTAATAGCCTACCTGATAAATAGATCAATGTTTTTGCCTGACTATTCGAAGCCGGGAGCGATTGTTAACTAAAAAGGTGCATGCTTGCCTATTATCTTGACTGTTGTCTGTGGGGAAGAGCATTTTCACAGCAAAGGAAAATTAACACTGCAGTCAGGGTTGCCACCAGACCAAAGTATTTCGTACCGTCCAAACTCTTAAAACGTAACTTTTTCGTAACTTTTGACAGGAAAGTCTCATTTCACGGCTGGGTGCACTGACTTTGTGATCAACGGGGGTACTTAAGGGGGGGGGGACATTTGCTGCCTGTATAATTTTAAAAATATACTTTCCCGAAATCTCATTAAAAATCCCCCCTCATAAACAATAAGTAGAACAATAGGAATAGTTTTATATAAGACACTGGAACGCAACTTTAAATAAAGATTTCGATCCTATATCCACAGGCCGTCCTCAGCAAAACAAATGAAGAAAAACCAATGTAAAAGATACTAACATTAAAATTCTATCATGCGTTCCACTGTTTTATATAAAAATTTCCCTATTATTTTACTTATTGTTTATGATGGAAAGGCAGTGTGGTCGTCGTCACTGTCTTTGTCGCTATTTAATCCCTCCTCCAACTTTTAAAAGATGCCTTTTTTGTATCTTAACTAAAAGTTTTGAAAACCACCCTTCTTCCTTTCTAAATATTAATAAATTGGACACCTTTTAACTTAAGCATCAGAAACATCTATGAAATAAAAAAATGAGTTGATTCGGGTGCAATTCGGCTATTTTTCCAACATGTTTGATTGACACTTTGTTTTCACGCAGGAAAAATCAAAATCAACCATTAAATTGATCTTCTTTCACCTAAAAAAAAAATACTAGAGAAGCCAGAGAAATGAAAAAAAATCCTGCGAAGGCTATATTATGCATAATGTGCATTTGCTCAAGTTCTGACAAGGCGTGCCTTAGTTTGTTCTCAATTTATATTCTATTTGTATTTTATTTTGGATACTTGTGAGAAACGTATGATAAGATATTGTATTTTTATTTATAGAAATTTATATAAACAACTCAGATAATAGTTTTGGTATTAATTTAGGGTTTCATTGTCATTCGTAAATAATACACAGAATATTATATACTTATGTAATGAAGCAAACAAATTCGATTATGAAACATGTTTAACGTGGGAGTTCCCTTTCACAACTTTTCTACTTTCCTTAAAGGACCATCTAGGATCTCCTAAGAACCTGGGTCAGGACTAGCTTTTCTGATATCCATAATATTAAAAACAGTTTTTGGAGTGAGTCTATTACAAAATAGGGTCTTTGTAATTTTCAATTAAAAAAATTGTCGCTCTGCTCTAGCACTGAACTGGGAAAGAAGCGTCAATGTGAGAATGAAATTTGGTAAAAATTGTAAGGAAGGATTGTCAGCTCCATCTTTTAAATTGGCAACACACTTCCAGAACTTTACTAGAGACAGTTTAATGTCTAAATTTGCCTTACTTATTATAAAAGGAAGACGTCTCCACTCTGTGTTTAGTGTCTCAAGATCAAAATGAGGAACGTATTATTTACAAATCTTAAGCAAAGAGACAATTCACGTGCCTGGACTTCGCTAAACTTGAGGATAGACTTTGAAATAGACCCAATAAAGAGTTTTTTGGGTTTATTCACAATTGCATCTCAGACTTTAGCTTTATATAAAACGCTACACAGCTTTTTTTTTACCTCTTGCACTTGGCGCACATTGGCCCCACCCTTGTCAATGCTTTCAAGGTGGTATAGTTTAAATTATTAACCAAAATGCATATTTTGTATACTCCTAAAATTTTGAGGATCAAAAAAATCCATTGTAAATGGATAGGATTTTCCAGGCCTCAGCTGACTCTCGTTAATGAAATTCAACCCTATTTCTTGACGAAGGGATAAAACACTAGACATTAATTTATGGACTTTTACGTCCGCACTCTGAAATTTGACGTTTATTTTGTTAACAATGGGTAAAGGATATTTAAGAAACAAATTAAACAATTTAACTTTTGGATTCACCAAACCTAAATTAGGATTTAAAGCAATCACGTCATTTCCTTCTAAGAATGGTATCTTAAAAAACTCTGTGGGTACCACCCATTGTTCAATAAAACGTTCGGCAACTGATGCAAACACCCACCATCCTGTTGCACATGGATAGAGCAATTGATGCGCTGCAAATGATGGAACATGGTGAAATTATTTCAGCTCTGACTTTCGCTATGCACTTTCTGAAATATAATTATAGATGCTGTGACTGGATTGCACACTGTCAGATGGAACTTTTTTACAGGCATCAGAAGAGCAGAGTGAGAACGAGTGGCAAACACAACCAATTATGGCAAGCCAGGGTAAATCACCTTTAATTAAAGTGGCCCGGCCGTTCCGTTTGCCACTGGCATTGTCCATTACACTGGCAACATTACACTGGCATTGTCCGAAGCAAAGCCAATTATATTTGAGTAAGGAATGCATTGGTCATTGAGTACTTCATAAACAAGTGTCTTCAAACCATTTGCACTGGCGTCGTGAACCTCGGGTAGAGCAGGAAACTCTTCTTTTAATTCACCTGAATTAAAGCAACAATAATGACAAATAATCACAAATAACTTAGATCCAGTCCTGTCAGTACTTTCATCGACTAAAACGGAGAATTTCAGTCCTTTAAGCTGAGTTTCTCGATGGCAAAAGGAGCCATCACATTTTTGATTCAACTGGAGGTCCTGGTTCTTGCACACTCAAAACTTTCAACAGTTGGAGAGTCACTAATATGAGCTTAGAATACTATTGTAACTTGTCCCTAATACTTATTTCTTCTTTACTCGTAGCTATCCATGCAGCAAGAGCCAGTTCTAATTTAACAACTTTATCTTTAAGCAACAACTGTTCTTTTGATTTATGATTTACAACTAGCTCATTGTTCTCTACTACTTTAATTCGATTGTGCACGCTCATGTGATTTCTCTTATGAAAAACAGTTTCAGTATGTCTAAGCAAATGATTCACACCCCCAAATACTTTTTTCTGACAATGTTTACAGTAAGCAACGCTTTTACTGAAAGAACACCTTTCAATCCAATCTTTAATATGTTCATGCTCAAACCACTTCTCCCTATACTTCCTATTTTCAACTACCAATTTCCTTTTTTTCGCAAACCTTTCTTTTTTGTATGGACGCGTCATGGATGGTCTTAATTCCTTATCTATTTCCATATTTTGGCTTTCACAGTTTGGATTGCACCCGACAACCAAATTTTCTTCACTAGCACATAGATGTGAAGTAGATGGGTTTTGGGTTGAATGTCCCGAGGACTCTTCCTGGCAGACTTGTAAGTTTTGAACTAGGCCCCATATCTAACAATCTACCAGTTTTTCTCACTGTCTGGCCAGAAATAGGTGTTTTCACTGATGAGGCTGATTAAAGATATTCCTAATCTGACTTCACAAAAAACATTCGCATATCCATTACCAATAGAATTCTATCGTCTATTTGAAAACAAAATAACATGGTATATATTTTCAAACATGTAACAAATAATATTATATTAAAAGCACAAGAGTCTCCAAGGAAATATATCGAAATTAATTCCTATTCTTAACCAAGCGTGAATACGTTAAAAATTTTTTTTAATGAATTTCAAAAGATTAAATAGTAAGTACTGGTCATCAATGATTAGAATCAATAGGCCTTGAAAAACTTGAATATTAGTATTAATTTTTCTAACAAAAACTGTTTTGATAATATTTTTGGTATTAAATGATGAACTTGAACGGGCACATACCGGTGGGTTACTCAGATCAATAGCATTCGGAAACCAACTAACTTTTACAATGACCCCCGTTCTATATCATACTTTGCCTGTTCTTTAGCACGTTTCAAAAAATATGGATCTCCTTTCTCCAAGATTTAAGCCGTTAATGATCAGTTAGTTTGGCATTCATACACTACCTTTGAATTTTCTTGAATAATGTGATGCATTAGGGATAAAATAGTGATGTGTCATGTTTTATTTTACTTCAGCATCCCCACTCCCAATCATTCAAAAGCATGAAATCTCCTCTATTCAATTGCCACCAAACTATAGTGCATTCCACCCAAGTTTAAAGCTTGCTTTGGTCTTTGATAGATCATTTTTTTTTCCTAAAATGTTTTATTTAATTTTCTATCATTCAGTTTTTGACACCAGTCTAGGCTTCGCTTATGTCCTCTACTGAACTGAAAATACACAGTAATAACAATTTATGCTTCTTAACCTTTAAGAAATTCATATTTATTCAACTGCAAGTTGTCCTTCCGGTTTACCTGCACAACAAAAAGACATCTCCTCTCCCCCCGTTCAATGCGTGTATATAACTTCAAGCTCCTATTTTACTTAGTTTGTTGTTGTTTTTAATTGACATTATTAGTTGTTGAAACCAAAAGTTGATGAGTAATACGTACAAGATAAAAGTTAAATCAATGAAAACAGGACAATTTAAAGTTTTTTAGAAAACAAGATAACCAACTATGTTTTTTTTTATTGTCAAATTTCAATAAAACCGATATTAATAAATCCAGCTTCTAATAAGAAAAAAAAAATAATTTTAATCGCTCCCGTTCCGTCGTACTTCTTATATTGGCTTGATCTCGGTTTCACGTCCTCCAGCCTTAAATTCCAATCCCTTCAACATGAAGAGTTGAGGAATTCCGAATCACAGAATTTTTGTTTCGTTTTTACTTTATCGAACAAAATATATTTCAATAATTGTCTTAACTTCCTATTTCAAATAGCAGTTATTTTTACATTAAATACATATGTTCTTTTTGTAATTTGAATCATAACTCCCAACCAAAAGAAAACAGGAAATAAGTGAATATTATTTCTAACTTAGTTTTTATGTGTTTGTGACACAATTTTTTTAATTTGTGAATTATTTTTGAATACCTCCCGACGTCTTAGGGACGACACTTAGGGCTATGTCTGGCAAAACGATAAGCTAGCTTCCGTATTCTTAGATAAATAAGTGTGGATGCGGTTATTAGACACAATATTTTTTTTTGTAATTTGGAATAAAAAATACTGAAAATTGTTTGATTACGGAATCTATGACATCAATGTTACTTACCTTGAAAATATAAGACTATTGGCTGAATAAGTTGATTTTTTTTAATTTTTTAATCAATTCATCTATTATTATCGTTTATTAAATTAAAACCTAAAAAAATTTTGTGTTTATGTTATGTAAAACACAACACTTTTTGTTGTGTTCATTTATATTAATATATTCTTGAGAAAAAAAATTATCTGCTTTTTAGTTCACTTTGAAAATAGTTTATTTTTTTGTTTGTTTGTTTGACCTCCTCCCCAAAAAATTCTTTGTACGTGCCTGGACTTGTTAAACCTCTCAAAAAAGCGTGGTTGAAAACCTAAGTTAGCAGAGCCTCAGGGAGGGCTCTTACCGTTGTGATATACTGATAAATGTGGGAAGTAAATTAAAATTCGAAAGTGGTTGAAAAATAGTTCACAAATTAAAAAAAATTATGTCACAAAGAAATAAATTAAAGATGTAAGCAAAAGATCAATGATTTAATAAAAACAAATTGGGAATGATTTAATTAAAAAAAATAGAAGGGTTAATAAAAACATACAATTTAGTAAATAAATACTAAAAAATTTAAAGAAATTTACTTTTTTAGGTGACTGGGGCCCTAGCTCCATCTACGGGATTCCAGTCAATAAGTTTTTAAGCGAACTTTAATTATACCCATATATACACAATACTGTTCATCTTTTTCATAAAGATGGGCACTAGTCCAGTTGTCTTTTTCTAAAGCCAAATATTTAGTGATTGTCCTTTTCTGAAAAAAAAACACGCTAAACACACAAAAGCAGAACCATTAAATTCTTTATTTTATAGTATTTCCAAATATGATGGCCTTGTTCTGAAAATACACCCACCCCCTTGATGGTCCGGGATATAGCCCTAGGAATATATTAAAAGAAATCAACCAATCAAATTCTTACTTTACAATATAAAAGAAAATGAAAGAATATTACAAGTAAGAATGCCGTCACAAGATTCGACAGAACGATGAAATATATTTATACAGTTATATATGGGACCTGAGGATGTGTGGGGGATAAAGTGTCAAAAAAGTGACCATGATACTTGGAAAAAGTCTAGCATGAAATCAAAAATTCCGGCTCAAATAATCCACCCCCTCCTCAATGCTTGGATATGGCCTTGGTTATAACCAAAAAATGGCTCATTTTTACAGCTTCATATATTTTTTTAATATCAGCCGTTCATCATCACATGTAATGAGACCAAAGTTTGTATATGATCATATCTTATGCCCCACCAATCAGAAGGGGGAGAAACCGCCGTACCCAGAGGGGGGAGGGGGTTCACCCCCCCCCCCCGAAATATTTGTTTGACTTGTAAAAGCATAACAAAAATGGTTATAAACAAATTTTGCATGTGTTTTTTAAGTCTTTTTGTGTAACCCCCCCCCCGAAAAAAAATATTTGTGTAAAACCCCTTCCGAAAAAAATCCTGGGTACGGCCGTGGGGGGGGGGTGAGGTTTTTAGTGTCGTTACCCGAAGAATAATACATATAGCCTATAATCACATATTTAAAAAGAAATTATAAAGAAAATAGCTTCTTCCATTATCTGCCTGATTTATCAAATATTTTCCTTCCTGGCTTCAGTCTATTGCTTCTCAATATAATTTTAATATGACTGCTTGCGGAACAAGATTCGAGTTCAAAACAAACTGATGGAAATTGGTGACTAACTGAATTTTGTCACTTGTCTCTAAGCGAATGATAATCTTTGCTCGAGAGAGATTGTTCTTAACTTAGTACCCAAAGTGGGTATTTTCTCATTCGAATAGATGAGTGATTGTGTGATAAGACTAAATGACCGCGATTTGAAAGAATGTCGATA
>NC_142814.1:46212913-46233054 GCF_049724085.1 Artemia sp. Qi Xiang Cuo
TTTTTGATTCTAAAAATTAAACTATAACTTTCAATTTCCAATCAAATGAACCTCCTCCAAAACTTATGTTCCCACCCCTTCCATAAACACCTTATATATTGACATTCAGCAACTCGTATAACTGATAGCCCTTGCTTTGGGGGCTGTGTGGGTTTTGTCAACCCCGGAGACAGTTTTTGGCCTTTGGACTATTTTGAGCGGAATGCGTATCTCAAATTTTATTTGGATGTATTTGAGGGAAAATGGGTGTAGGGAGGATTCCCCTCCGTCACTTTGCAATGGGCTGATAGACTGATATATTAACAACACAGATATAACATAGAAATAATATCTTAACAAAATCAACTTAATGATTGTTCAACACTAGCAAATCAAATCAAAACCCAACTTAAGAGAAAAAATCACAAAAGCTGTAAATTTCCAGAATTTAGTGATAAATTTGAGACATTCAAAATAATTTTATTTATATTCCACACAATTTCGAGCTTTAACAGCATAAATTCTAATTTTTTTTCACATTTCAAAAGCAACGTCACAAAATATATCCGATAAACCATGCTTCAATTGTTTTTGGCTTATGACAGCAAAACTTAATCTTTCAATACACCACACAAAAATACCTGGGGGATTTCGGTCACACAAACATGGCGGCCAGTCAACCAGTCCTCAAAAAATGAGACCGAAACTAAAAAAAAAAACGAAAAAAAGAACAATCATGTCAAACTGAAAACAAACAGAACTTCCCAGAAACATGAGTAGGGATAAATGCCCTCTAAGCTCCAGAATGTCATTTTTGCTCTACTGAAAACTACTTGCATTTCAAACAATGTTTTTTTAGCTGTCATAACATCATAAGCTACATAACAGCAACAAAAAAAATGTCTCAAGGTGATTGGTTCATTCCAGTATTGAATCAAGGTTCAAAGTATATACAGCTGGCTTAAGCTATTTTATTACTTTATTTTAATCAGTAAGCTCTTTTTACCAAAAAATTGTGATATATTTCAAAGCTCTGCTATAAGTCTGTTATATCCGGTCAACTGTTATTTTGGATATTGTTTTCTGTTTTTATGGATTATTAATGACACTAACCTAGTTCCGCCAGACTTCTCTCTTGCTGTTTCTAATCGTTTCATTTTACTACGCGATGATGGGCAAGAAACTGATTTGGAATGCAGTGCTAAATTTCTTGTTCTGAGCAAGAAAAGCGGGCATTACATGTATTGATACTCCGAAAACTGCTCGTGAACTTTTTGCCACTGGTTTGATACTTGAAGCCAAGAAATCGTTGTGGACTGAAGATACCGTTTCTACATGTGCTACAGATCGACAAAAGATGAGTGACAATGTCGGAGATAAGATTAGATGTCTTGATCTCTGTGATGAAAGTAAAGTGGTCCTACCCCGTTTTGTCATTATTGAACCTGATGAGGTGCCTTTAGTGCCCGGTGAAACAACTACTACACTTGCTCAAAAAGTCAATGAGTTATGCCGAAAGTTCAGTAATCTAGTTGATTCTGAAATGCTCAGGGATAATGTTGGTTGGTCGTATAACGGGTCGTCCCAGGCTTTAAATTCAACCTATGCAGTAGCAGTAGTCTTGAAGAACCCACCCAAAGATCTTGACGATCCTGTATCGCGAAAATACTTTCTTAGTAAAATTTGAGGCAATAGTAGTAATCGTATTACTGAATTATAGCCCCGTAAGGATGCTTGGCGGCTAATTTTGTCTGATAAAGATACTGCTTAGTCAGTAACAAATGCTCTTAACGATCATGATCAATCTTCGAATGCCAAAGTGAAAAACATATCATATTTTGGAATTGTTCGTCGGACCCCTGAAAACCTTACATCTGATGATCTTATTCACCTAGTAGCAAACTGCTCTGAAACTAAGCAGCTAGGTGGAATGTGCTCCCTTCGGCTCAACGTCTCAATCATCGAAACAACGAAACAATCATCTCGTGAAGTTTATTGGTAAGATATGAGCGCCAACCTATTAGAGATTTGCAGTTTCTGCCTATGCAATGTTATAACTGTCAACAATTTGGTCACGTCACTAAATTGTGTAAGAATCCTCCTAAATGTGCAAGATGTTCTGGTGATCATCCAAAAGCTAAAGACAATTCGCCCAAGAAACCTATGAAATTCAGACTATGTGGCTCAGCTTACCACCCTTCATACGCGTGTAAGTGTCCTGTCGCACAGGCTGTAATTGTAAGATGACTGATTCTGCAATCTGAATCTTGACATCTACGATCTTGACATTAATGGTTGTGTTTTAACAAAGCAACCTTTTCTACAAAATTCGTTCAACATGAAATAAGTGTTAAGCTTTTCGTTTTGTTATATGTTCTATCGACGTTTTTTTTATTACGGGTTTTTTTTGTTAAGAAAATGGGCTATTACAATCGGGGGGGGATGTGTTAGAGATTAATACTAAATTTTTTGTAATTTTAATTTTCCTGACTATTTAAGGTGACATCCTCTCCTTGGGTGAGCGACTACTTCAGTTTCAGAATAATCCGATAGATGTTCTTAGTTTAATAAATAATTCGATTGGTAAGTACAATAATTTTACACCAAATTCCCATTTTTCCACTGTTAGTAAGTATATTTCGAATTTAGACGATGTTTCCAAACGAAGTGGTAGTTTTTCTGTGCTCAGTAAAGTGTTCAAGGCCATTGCTCTTCATTTGTTGAGTTAAAACAAATACGTAGTGGCCACCTCGATTTTGTTGGTATTAGTGTTGGTATTTGTTGGTATTAACTTTCCTAGATTTGAAAACTGAATCTCTATTGCATCTCTCCGGGTATAAGATGGCGTATTTGAACCGTAGTAGGATGGCTAAAGGTGGCCTTGCTGTTTATTTTTCAGAACATATTCAGTACTCTGTAAGACATGACCTGTCAAGAAATGAAAAAGGGATTTTCGAAACCATGTTTATTGAGATAAAAACCCAAACTAAAACTCTGATTGTTGGTAATATTTACCGGTCTCGTAGTGGGTCCGTTCCCCTTTTCCTTCAGATTCTTGATGAGATTTTGAAAAAAATCCAGCAACATTCATGCGAACTTGTCATTATGGGTGACTTCAATACTAACTTCTGTGACCGGAGGTCCTCTTCTTCTTTGGATTTTCTTTCAGCTATGCTTGCTTGTGGCACATTACCTTCAGCATGCATTCCAACTCGCATAACTAATACTACTGCTTCTTTGCTTGATAATGTTTTTTCATCGTTGACTTTGGTGCAAAATTCTATATTGACGATTGATATCTCATGTTAGGTTTTTAATTTTAGGTTTTCAGTTTTATATGTTAGGTTTTTAGGTTTTATTTTTCAATTTAGGTTTCTCAGACTCCTTACCTAAGAGGCTCCAGGGAGCTCGTTTCTTGTCTTTAAAATTTGATGATCAGGAATTGGCTCTTCTTAGATCACAGTTGGCAGATCATTTGTGGGGTATTTTTGAAAACAAATCTGATGTAGATTCACTTTTTATTCTTTTTATTGCTCTTTGAAAGGAATTATATTGAATGCTTGTTATGCACCGAAGTTGAATCCTGGATCGAAGACAACAGCCCAAATTTTTAAAGCTTATAGAAAAGTTTACAATTTGCTTTGCCGGAGGGCCAACTAGTCATTTTACTATAGGAAATTCTCTGCGTGTGGTAAAAACATTAAGAAAAAATGGCAAGTAATCGATTCTGTTATCAGGCCATCTTTTCGGCCCCCTTCTGTCCTTCAAGTATTTTGATTAATGGTCCCTTCAAGTGTTTTGACTGATGGTAAATTGGGATTGCTAATATCGGGAAAACTACAGCCTATTCTGCTAGTCCTCCTTCTCTAAGTGATTTTAGGTCTTATCTTGGACCTCTTTGTCTTAAATCAATGGCTTTAGAGCCTATCTATGAAGTTGAGTTAGCCAGAATTGTTAATGGTTTTAAGGCAAATCTGTAGTGCTAGTGAATCTTTTGAATTATATAAATATATCTCTTGACTCTGGTCTGATACCTGCTGCTCTTTTTTTCGATGTACGAAAAGCATTTGTTTCAATAACGCACAAGATTCTTCTTTTGAAGCTATAACATATTGGAATACGAGGGAGTACTTATTCTTGGCTTCTGTTATATTTATCTGGTCCAGTTATCTCGGTTGATCCTCTCTTTTCCAACCCGTCTAAAATAGAGTTTGGTATTCCACAAGGACCTGTGATTGGGCCGATACACTTTTTAATTTATGTTAATGACCTTACAAAAGCAGTTAAAAATCTAAAAGCTACCAATTGCTGTCGCCTTTGTCTACCTGCAACTGTCACTAATTGTGATAAGAGTTCATTCTCTCTGATGCACTTATAACTTTTGCGGATAACAGTACTCTTGGCACAGCCGGTAGAAATGAGTCCGATCACCGTTCAAACATGATTACCCTTTTTGAAATAGTCACTCAGGGGTTTGATGTTAATTATCTTGCATTAATTGTTGGAAGGTCATGTTTTCTTATTTTCTCAAAAGTTTCAAGGGCTTGTTCTAGTTTAAATTAAATGCATGCATCGAGGGGTTCCCTTAATAGACCTAAGGATCGTTGCGTTTCATTCCTAGGTATCTTCCTAGATGATAATCTCTCCTTCAAGCCTCATATTGACCTCATTAAAAGGAAAGTCTTCAGAAGCCTCGGGAACCTTAAAAAATTGAAACACATACTTTCCAGTGTCCATTCTTAGACTCTTATTCTACACCCTAGTTCAGCCTTATGTTTCATATTGTTCTAATATTTGGATGTCAACTTTTCTCTCATCACTGAAGCCCCTTCCAACACTATATGATAAAGCAAGGATTCTTATACAGAACACTAACTGTTCCCCACTTAAACCCTTGCATGATTTGAGATCTCTCTACTTTCTGTCTTGTGCTTCTTTTAATTTTTTTGAGGTTACATGGCCAACTTCCAGCCGCCCAATGTAAAAAAAAATTTATTTCCGAGCAACTGACTTATTTTTTCCGCACATCCAATAATTTAAAAAAAACACGACGGATATTAAAAAAGAAAAAAAAAATTCACAAATTTTTAGACCCTTCTTTTCCATGGGGAAGGGGGGTAATTTCCAGGTGGTATTTACCAGGGGGTAAAGTATTTTGACAGTTTGAAGTCAGAAAACAATTCTTTCTAGGTATATGACCACTAAAAAATTAAAGAACAGCAGCGAGGTATCTCGAAATTTTGTTAACTAAAAAAAAAAAAAAAAAAAAACAGTATAAAGTAATTTTATATTTCATTCAAGTGTTAGATTTTTTTTTTCGATTACTGTTTTTCCAAGTATTAAGTACTATTATTAGGTTAATGTAGTGTTTAATTTAAGGGTTTTATGATTATAGCCGATCAAAGTTTATGTTATTTGTGCCTTTCATTCATGTTATTTTACTGTGTTCATGGCCGTATATTTGGCTTTAAACTACGCTTATCTATTCATATATCTAATAGGCATAATAATTGCACCAAAAAAATTTTGCCTGCAGACCCGCTTTTCCTTGACCCCCCCCCCCTAATGTGGAACTCTTTATCCCAAATTTATTTTTAAAGTAACGAAAAAACTAACGAAAAAACTGGGGTGTTCTCGAATATTATACAGCGTTAACTTGAGTGAATGGCACGTAATACACAAGTACAAAAAATTCCTTCCTTATTTTCCATGGGGGGGGTATTTACCGGGAGTATTTTCAGCGGGGGGGGGGGTATTTTATGGGGGGTATATTACACGGGGTGGTATTTTCTGGGGGGTATTTTACATGGGGGGGGGGTATTTTTCTTGAGAGTCTTGATGCCACAGGCTCTTTAAGCGGAGACCACCCCCTTCGAATCGCGATCCCTTCATTTTTTTAACTTGTAAGAGATGTAGGTATTAGGCTATTTCCTTGGAGCCACAAGGCTCTGTTCTCAGAAGACTCAATATTGTTTCAATACTTCCATATGATTAATCGGAGAGTGGCTGGGATATTTAACAAGTACCAATAATAGGAAATTAACATGGGAAGTCAGATAAGTGGAGCTCCTAGCCCCTTGCACCTTGGCAATGTGGTCACCTGGAGGCTTCCTGGGATTTCAGGTGTTTATATTTTGGTTGCAATGTAATATGGATGACGCAATCTAGTTTCACTATTAGAAAGAACACAGCTCTCAAGATTCCAGGGATTGCAGGTGTTCCAATATTTTCCCTAGCAACCTCCATTTTGTAATGGTTCATAGCCATTTTTGGCACATCTATTGTTTTCTTGTATTATCCTCCCTTCGTCCCACTATAAATAGAAGTCACGATTCGTAGGCATTTTATAGCAAGTCTATTGTTTTCTGGAAGACACCCAGGATTCCCGTGACCAGGTGTAATATGGATGACGCCATTGCATGTGAAGAGCTATACTTCAGGAACCCGAGGGGAATTTGCGTAATGCCGGAGCACACCTTACGTAGTTAAGTTATGCCCTGGGGGTATATAAGATTTTTATAGAAAGTTTTGTCGTAGGAACTTCAAAAAGGGTTCTTTTGATTGGAAATTGAAATGGCTAGTGCGTTTTTAATAGTCGAAAGTGATTAGAAGTTAACTAACACCCCTTCCACGCACACAATTTCCCCAAATACATCCAATCAAAATTTTGATATAGGCATTTTGTTCAACGATTGAAACCATTCAATTTCAGTCAAATTGTTTCAATCGATTGAAAATTCAAAGGGCAAGTGCCTTTTTTAATATTTAAATGTGATCGGAGGGCAACTAACCCCCCTCTCACGCCCACGTTTCCCCCAAACACATCCAAACAAAATTTAAGATAGCCAGTTGGTTCACCGTAGTGGAGAGTTTTGGAAATCAGGTCCTTCAGGATGACAACCCCCTTCCCCACACCCCTCAGGGCAGGGGCTGTAAGTTATGCCCGGGGGGCATATAAGGTTTTTATAGAAGGCGCTGTAATAGAAAGTTTTAAAAGGGCTCAATCGATTGGAAATTGAAATGGCTAGCGCCCCAAAAGTAATTGGAGGGCAACTAATCCCCCTCTCAAGCCCACCATTTTCCCAAAGATATAAAATCAAAATTTTGAGATAGCATTTTTTTTCAACGTAGTTGGAAGTTCTGGAAATTAGGTCTTTGAGGACGACAACTCCCCAAACCCCTCAGGGTAAGGGTTGCAAGCTATTCCCTGGGGGTATATAAGGTTTTTATAGAAAGCGTTTTCGTAGAAACTTCAAAAAGCTCATTTGATTGAAAACTGAAAGGGCTAGTGCCCATTTTAATAGTCGAAAGTGATTGGAGAATCACTAACCCCCCTCTCACATCCACCATTTCCCCAAACACATCCAGTTAAAATTTTGAGATAGGCATTTTCTTCAACGTAGTTGAAACTTCTGGAAATTACGATTTTGAAGATGACAAACCCCCCAAACCCCTTAGGGCATGGGTTGTAAGTTATGCACTGTGGGCATATAAGGTTTTTTTTATAGAATGTTAGGTTAGATTATGTTAGGTTAGGTTAATTTAGGTTAGACTAGGTTGTTCTTAGGTGTGGGGCTGCCCCCCCCTCAACCCTCGCTCTTGAAATCCCCCCAAACTCAACTTTTCCAGAGGATTTCAAAATCCCCCCCCCAAACTCAAAAATTTCTGGGAACGTATTTTCATCATATTTAAATATTTACCTACGTACGCATCACTTAGGTTAGATTAGACTAGGCAAGAGACAGGCAAATAGTTAGGTGTATGGTTAGGTTAGGTTAGATTATGTTAGGTTAGGTTAATTTAGGTTAGACTAGGGTAGCCTACGTATGCGTGTTAGATTATGTTAGGCTAGGTTATCTTAGGTTAGAATAGGTTAGCCTACGTACGCACGCATACGTAGGCTAACCTAGTCTAACCTAATTTAACCTAACCTAACATAATCTAACACGCGTACGTAGGCTAACCTAGTCTAACCTAAATTAACCTAACCTAACATAATCTAACCTAACCTAACCATACACCTAATTTTTTGCCTGTCTCTCACCTAATCCACTCTGACCGACGTGAGACGTGCGTAGGGAAATATTTAAAGAGGATGAAAATATGTTCGTAGAAATTATTGAGTTTGGAGGGGGGGGGATTTTGAAATCCTCTGGAAAAGATGAGTTGGGGGGGATTTCAAGAGCGAGGGTTGAGGGGGGGGGGGCAGCCCCACACCTAAGAACAGCCTAGTCTAACCTAACTTAACCTAACCTAACATAATCTAAACTAACCATCGTACGTAGGCTAACCTAGTCTAACCTAAATTAACTTAACCTAACATAATCTAACCTAACCAGACACCTATATTTTTGCCTGTCTCTCGCCAAATCTAAGCTGACCTAAGTGATATGTACGTAGGTAAATATTTAAACATGATGAAAATATGTTCCTAGAAATTATTGAGTTTGGAGGGGGGGATTCTGAAATCCTCTGGAAAAGTTGAGTTGGGGGGGGGATTTCAAGAGCGATGGTTGAGGCGGGGGCAGCCCCACACCTAAGAACTTGTCTTTCTAGTCTTACATATCAAAGTTAAAAACCATAGTTTTTGCGCCTCCTCCTTTGAATTGGGTGCTAGCCACTTTAATTCCCAATCAAATGAGTCCTTTTCAAAGTTTCTGTGACGAATCCTTCTGTGAGTACTGAGACAATATAAAATAATTTATCCAGGGTATTCTTAAACCTGAGTCCCCCTCCCCTCGCATCCATTAATGTTTAACATCTCTTATGTCGTGGTATTATTCGCTAGAAGTTGCAAAATCTGTCCTTCGTTTTTCTTTCTGAATACACACTACGTTTGGACTCATCAATCTTATAAATCGGATATAGTTTTACAGAAATACTCACTCTAGTTAATGATATCATTAATCAAAATAAAATCTAACGAAACAATTAATTAATATGTAATGAAGATGTCTCGTTTGGCAAATTTAGACTATTTTATTTAAGCGGTATTTTTTTGACTCCATTTTCTGTCAGTGAAAAGTGGAAATTCCAGTGGGTGTTAGGTGATACATAGAAAGGCAACGATTTTTTTAAAATCAACAGTTTGTACGATTTCGTAAATAAATAAATGTTAGGTTAGTATATTTTAGGACTTTGAAAGTGTTAAAAGTCAGTATAGGCTGAAATATAGGACAAGATAGAAAATAATGGAAGGTTCTTCAAATGCAAGCCCACCAACGTTTGATGTGAGTTCAAATAATATGTCTTTTCAGTTTGTTTTCCATCCAAAAATATGTAAAATATGATGAACTATGTTCCTTGATTATAATTCATATCTTTCAATTTGGGAGGTTAAGGCTTGACAAAAAAAAGGAATTGTCAGTGAAAAAAAAAGCTCACAAATTTAGCTCTTGATGTGTCTTTTCGATGTGTTTTCTAAAGAAAATATAAAAACTACAATGAAAATATTGGGTCAAATCGAATTAAACTGACGAGAGAGGTTATATTAAAAAAGATATTTATGGCATGATGTGAAAAAGGTAAAACATCAAATTAAAAAAAAAAAGTTTTCAGTTGGAAGTAAGAAGCAAACACTAAAACTAAATCTGACAAAAATTATTCTGTATATGAATGGGGCTGTCCCCGCCTCAACCCTCGCTCTACTTTTAGTTGAAAAGGTTCTCTTTTGAAAAAGTTTTTGTCACTCTAACAAGCTTATCTCTATGCATAACTTTACACAAAATTTAAGTTTGAACCATTATTCGTTATTATTTCAGCACATCTTTGATTCGGTCTAGTAGCTCTTTACTTTTAGTTGAAAAGTGTCCTCTTGTGGGAAAGAGTTTTTGTCACTAATAAGTTTATCGCTAAACACAACTTTACAGAAAATTTAAGTTTGAACAATTATTCGTTATTATTTCATCATATCTTTGATTTAGTCTGGTAGCTCTTTACTTTTAGTTGAAAAGTGTCCTCTTGTGGGAAAAAGTTTTTTGTCACTCTAACTAGTTTATCTCTATACATAACTTCAAAGAAAATTTAAGTTTGAGCAATTATTCGTTATTATTTCTACTCATCTTTGATTTAGTCTTGGAGCTATTAACTTTTAGTGGAAAAGTGTCCCTCTTGTGGAAAAGAGTTTTTGTTACTAATCGGGTTATTTCTAAATATAAATTTACAGAAAATTTTGTTATTATAAATTATTCATTATTATTTGTGCTTATCTTTGATTTAGTCTTGTAGCTCTTTACTTTTAGTTGAAAAGTGTCCTCTTGTGGTAAAGAGTTTTTGTAACTCTAATAAGTTTATTGCTAAACATAACTTTAAAGACTACTTGAGTTTCAACAATTAGTCGTTATTAGTTATTCGTATTATTGATTTACGCTGGTAGCTCTTTATATTTAGTTGAAAAGGATCCTCTCGTGGGAAAAAGCTTTTTGATACTTTAACTAGTGTTTCATTATACCTATATTTACGTTTGAACAATTATTCGCTAGTATGTCCGTTCATCTTTTATTAAATATAGGCCAGTTTCGTATTGAATGAATTTTTGCTCGTATGAAACTGTCATACCTTCCCTGAACTTTGTGGAACAGAGAAATCTGTTTGAAAATCTTTACACTTGGTGAATTTAGACAGCGATAAGGGTTTTTGATTCAGACCAATTTTAGAGATTGGGTTCTAATTATTGCTTGCTGAAGTAGAAGTTATCACAATTGGTGTTTGGTGGCAGGATAAGACCCCCGAATATAGAGAGAAGTTGACGGGCGGATCTGGAATGGGGACAAAGTGTCTACTATTCACGCAGGTGATCCTGTTTGAATAGCTCCTGAGTTAATGGTAGCTAATTTAATGACTCTAGTGAAATTTGTTTTTTTCATAATTTTAATTTACCATTTATGCTTTTGATAAAATTATAAACCTAATCAACTAAATCATGTTACCGAGATTTTGCTGTTTTTTAATTTCAGTTTTGTTTAGGCTTTTGAGACAAGTCTAAACCTAATTCTCTTGTTCAGCGAAATATAATATAATAGTTTGATTGTGAAAAAAATATAATTTAGGCTATGATTAAATTCTTCATTAATATAAAATCAAAAACTTTGAAATTGTTATGTAAATGCATACTTCTAAGAAATAATAGTCTTATTAATACTATAATAAACTTCTACTTTCAGAGTAGATATTCTAACCCATCTATGCTTCGCATACAAGACGGTGAATTCGCCGGTCCTTCAAGAGGAATAGTCATCAAATATTCTGACCCTATCATGACTATCACTCAAGAAACTCACCACCCATCCCCGCTAATGGCACAATAATCCTTAAGCCCCCGTCAAGGAATGTATAAACCTCTCCTGCAAACCGCTGATCTTAATGTAAGTTTAAATTTTATTATTATTTCTCACTAAAGATTTACTTATATATGCTAACCCATCTATGCTCCGCATACTATACGATGAAGTCATAGGCCTTTCAAGATGAACAGAAATAAAGAGTTGGGCAAGAACTAAGCTCCTACTCAGGAGAATTAATACCATTCCATTCCCCGACCCAATTACTCATCAACCCCCCGTCAAGCGACTAATGAACATCTCATTAAAAACTATGATCTTAATTTACGTTTAATTTTTATTAATATTTATCACTAAAGATTTACTTTTACTTTCAGAACTCCGTAATGAAGCCAGGAGTCAAGTATTATTTAGTGTATTAATTTGGAACTTTACGGAATTGTTAAGGACACTAAACATGAAAAATGAGATTTTATAAAGTATAGTGGCTTCTACAATAAAATCATATGACCATACATTTCTCTGGTCCAATAATATGTGATCTTGTAGTTTGATTGTGAAAAATAGTTAATTGAAGCTATGTTTAAATTCTACGTTAATATAAAATCAAAAACATGGAAATTGCTGTGTAAATGCATATTTCAAAGAAATAATAGCCTTCTTAATAATTTAATAAACTTCCACTTTCAGAACTCCGTATAAGTTGTTAGTACTAGTATTGTGTTCCTTGGTAAAATTCAGTAGAGAACTTGAACTTTTCTATCTTCTATGAAAAATTGAGCCTGCTAGTAGTATCTTTATCGCTAAAAATTCTTTTTCTTACATCTCTGATCTTTTTAATAGATATTCTGAACGTTTGACGTTCTAATATACCCTAAAAATAATGAACACTTAACAAAATATTACATAAAATATTTTTAGTGAAATAATGACATGTAGAATATAAATATAAAAATACGTTAAATACAATATTATACATTATTAGTACACTGGCACTTCAATTTTTGTCAATTCATCTTTATATTCATTGATGATATTTCTGCTAATGTCCTTTTTATTCTGCCTACGATTTTACTGTCTATTATCGCATTATTTTTACATATATAGCAGTTTTGACACATTGACAAGATATGATTTATGATGTTGGTGCAGGAGTATGCTTGTCTTCTTCTTGTTCTCTTTAAAATGATAATACCGGAAAGATGATGATAGGATTTATCAACAGGTAATGTGTTACCAGAAGCCCTAGCAAGGAGTTGTCCCCGATCATCGACAATTATTTTTAAGTTTGCATTCTCTTTGAGCACTAATTGATCTTGTATTGATACTCGTTAATATCTGCCACTTACACTAGTGTAAGTATTTGGAACTATAAATATATCTAACTTCTTGCTGTAATGACGACGTATTAATATATTTCAAATAGTTTTCCCACTGGCACTTTTTTCATATTTCGGGTTTTTCTCATTATCTGGATTCAACACTGTGACAATTTTTTCATGTGTATATACTTTTGTCGAATAATTCATCTTCACTATTTTACAGATATGAGTTGTGTGTTTATCCTTACACTGCGCAAAAAATACTGATTTAATGCATGCAATAAACTAGGTAGTGTCGATAACCTGCCATAGAGTCCCCAGGGGAAAGCCACTTGGTGTCGAGGGCCTGGGGGGGCCGGGGGAGTGCGTTGGGGGGTTGGGGCGGCCCGTGAGGACCTTTGGGACCGGGGGGAGGGCCTTTGGGGGTCCGGGGGCCCTTTGGGAGCCTGGGGGGCCTTTGAGGCCGGGGGGAGGGCGTTTGGGGGCCCGGTGTGTGCCTTTGGGGGGCTGGGGGGCCCTTGAGGCCCAAATGGTCCTTTGGGAGCCCGGTGGACCTTTGGGGACAGGGGGGGCCTTTGGGGGTCCGGGGGCCCTGTGGGAGCCTGGGGGCCTTTGAGGATCGGGGGAGGGCCTTGGGGGGGCCGGGGAGGTCCTTTGGGGGTCGGGGGCGGCCCTTGAGCGCCGCTTGGTCCTTTGGAAGCCTGGTGGACCTTGGGGGACCGGGTGAAGGGCGTTTGGGGGTTCGGGGGCACCTTGGGGAGCCGGGGGGGACCCTTGAGGACCGGGGGCTTCCTTCGGGGTTGGGATAGGGGGATTGGAACCCTTTGGGGTTGGGGTAGGGGGATCGAAACCCTTTGGGCTTAGGGTAGAGGACCTCACGACACTGTTAAAATACAACTTGTGTATTATAAGGACCACAGAGTTTTACCCTTAAATTCTCTTCTAAAACCTTTTCTAAAATCATCTTTTAAAATGTCTCTAACTGTTTCGCCGAAATAATTCCCTATAATGGCTAAAACAGTTTCGCCCAAATAATCCCTAAACGTAATTTCAGCGTGTTCCTTTTGTTTTGGCATCCCTGTGCTTTCACATTTGAAATTACAAAGAAACCTTTTC
Source organism: Artemia sp. Qi Xiang Cuo (assembly GCF_049724085.1). NCBI lineage: Eukaryota > Metazoa > Arthropoda > Branchiopoda > Anostraca > Artemiidae > Artemia > Artemia sp. Qi Xiang Cuo. The sequence continues at coordinate 46,226,610 of NC_142814.1, forward strand.
GCGCGCTAAGATCAAAACGTTCGCTCGGGAACGATTCTCCTTAGAAACAACAAATTAGGTCCCCTTTCAAGTCAATCAATTAATCCGGACATTATCTATTAGGTATGATCTAAAATGTGACACTAAAATGTTCTCTCTTTGAATATATCATAGACATTAATGAACTTAACGTTGTATGTCAAATATTAATTAACTTTGCTTTGACAAAATTTGATTAATGACTAAATGATCCATGAAAATGAGAAAGTTCCTGTTTTTCCATTCTCACTGACAAAAACCATAAAAACAGACATAAATGTGAGAAAGTTCCTGTTTTTTCATTCTCACTGACAAAAACCATAAAAACATCCATAAATGTGAGAAAATTCCTGTTTTTTCAAATTCTCACTGACAAAAACCATAAAAATATCCATAAAAGTGAAAAAATTCCTGTTTTTCAAATTCTCACTGACAAAAACCATAAAACATCCATGAAAAACATCAAATAAATCGACCAACACACATAACCATCCGTGAAAACATCCATAAATGTGACAAAATTCCTGTTTTTCCATTCTCACTGACAACAAACAGACATAAATTATTTAAAAAAAGTTGTAGGTGGCAGCAGGGGTGAGTGATCGGACCTCCTGAGGCCTCTCTACTAAGGTAGTCTGCTGTATTGTTTCTTGGGTAAGTAATATTCTAAGCTTTGTAAGTTAATTCTCCAGTTGGTTTTCGTGGAATATTTACAACTTTGGCTTATAAGCTACAAACCCAATTTGCTGATTATCTTGCTTGCTAATTTGATGATAAATTAATTTGCTCACTTACAGGGCGTGACTAGCACTTTTGCCAGTGTCGTCGACCAATATTGATAGTACTGTGCAGGGATGTACAGAGAGAGAGAGGAGGGGGCCTCAGGGCCCTTACCCTCCAAAATCATGAACATCGTTTAATATCTAGGAGCTTCTTGTTGAAACTATCAGTGGTTTGTTTTATTGTTGACCCCTCCCAAATATGTCCTCCTCAAGTATCTGATACTGCTGCACAGATATACCTGATTTGCAATTGGGTTGGGCTCAGCAAAATATGGGCAGGCTGTAATTAGTTGCTACCACAGTATATGAATAATGGATCAATCACAATAATTCAAACAGATCTAATTATCTTTATACAGTGGTTACTACAGTGCATTAGTAATTATGTCGAGTACTCAGGGCATATTATAGCCACGCTTGGCGCTACTACTACTATTACCACTGCTACTGCTAACGACTCACTGCAGCACCAAGCCGCCAGAGGCCAACGCAGATACTCATAATCCACCACCATCCCAGTCTATTCAAAACATCCCTCTTTACATCCTCCCAGGAGGTTTCCTTAAATCTTTCATTACGATATCCTCCCACCCTATTCAGGAACTACCTACTTTTCGTTTGAAATTTTTTGAAATCTCTCATTCTTCAGTCGCAGAACGTACCCTAACTATCTCGACCTTTTTCTCATTATAGCCATAGAAGAAGGGATTGAACCACATTTTTAGCACAGCTTACTGTTTGATATACGATTAGTCATTCAGGTAGGCCTACCCAAAACTATTTGTAGGAAATTTCTCTGATAAATATCTAGCAAATCCTCCTCCACTTTTTGGAGCACCCACGGTTCATAACCATATTTGACCGCTACCATCACGTACAAATTTAATTCTTTTTTTTATTGTCGGATGATGGGAGGATCGCCGTTTTCAAGGGGACTGTCAGTGAATTAATTTCTTATTCCTTATCGATTTATTTTTAGGCGTTCTTTAATATCGATATAGCCAGTTTTATCATTGATTATTTACAATAAGTCGTTTCCCAAAGAACGGGCCATTGAATCCTTTGGTATACTGTTTTCATTATTGCTCTTTTATTGAAATAGATGGAACTTGAACTTGTAGGATTGAGTTGCCAAAGAGAAAGCAAGACACATTAAAAAATTTCGCACAAGAACCCTAGCACATTCCCCAGTGTAAAATTTTCCCTGGAAGGCTCATCCGCCAAACCCTCCCTCCCGTGGAAAATGCTTCCCGTGAAAAGTCCCCGGCATAAAATTACCACACTCCCTTGAAAACCTCAGTATGCTTCCCAATAACAAATTCTATGCCTAAACGATGGGAGAATTTCACAACTAACAGACCTTTCCCCATGGGCTGTTGGGGGTCATGTTAACCCCCAAAGGTATAATTACTGGAATTTTTAACTATGCTTAACTGGTTTTAGGCGTTAACCCCCCCCCCCCGACAACTACCCCTCGGAAAATACCCCCCCCCCCACACCTGGAAAATACCCCCCCCCCCCCGCGGAAACATGTTACCCCCTCCAACAGGGTCTTCTTTCTCCGCAGACGTTACTTGGACTATCTGTCTTGGCTTTTCTCTGTCTACAATTACCCAGCCCAGTCTTGATGCAACCTATTGCCCAAAATACTTGATAAATTCAATTCAAAATCAACCCCTTTTTGGAAAATTTTACCCCCTTTTTGAGAGTTTTGAGAGTTGTGGGTGCAAGAATAGGTTTGAAAATTAATGTTAAGAAGACTAAGTCGCTAAGGCTCGGAATAAGTGAAAATGTATAGGTGACGTTGGGTAATAGAAAGATTGATAAAGTGGACAGCTTCACATAGACCTACCCAGCATTATTATTAGAGAAGATGGGGGCAATAAAGGTGTTAAAAGTAACATAGCGAAGACCCAGGTTTTTTTTTTACAGTTGAGGAAGATTGCTAATTTTTTTCCAGAGAAATTGCCTACGGATTGTTTTGGCTACCCGACTTGCTGACTGAATATCAAACAGTAGGATGTATGAGCGTTTGGTTAAACCCTGCTGTCTAGGGCTATAAAGAGAGAAAGGTTTAGATGACTAGGGCAAGTTCTTCGGCTAAAGGATGGCAGATTACCAAAGATAGTTGTTTTTGGCCAGCCGTCTAGGACTGAACAAAAAGCAGGTCGTCCTCATTTGGGGTTGCAGGATGTCATAAGAAAAAATCTAACTGCAATTGGAACTTCCTGGGAGGGTGTAAAGAGAAAGGGTTTGAATAGTGAGCTATGAGAGGGCATTGTGCTTAGTTGTGTTGGCCTCAGGTGGCTTGATAGTGCGGTGAGTTGTTAGTAGCAGTAGCAGTAATTATGGTGTGGCTCAATCATAAGTACAACTAATGCTATGTATATATTTGTAACCAGTTGTTCATTGGCTAAGACCACCAGCGGAAACATGGGCGCCCATAAGCTGAATTCCAGGGGGGGGGCAAACTTCGTCTAATTGCTACTTTTAATGCTATATAATAGAAATCTCAGAACAAAAATATAAAAATAAGGCAGCATCATTCAGCCAGGGGGGGGGCAAGAGCCCCACCCTGCCCCCCCCTATGGGCGCCCATGAGCGGAAAAAAAAAATATTTTTTGGGACAGTGTGAAGTATAATGCATCGAACAAAAAATTTGTTGAAGCTCAGAGCCATCTGTGGCAATTACATTTTTAAACCTTAATCATTGGCCACCTCCAAAATATTCCGTAGAAGCTAAGTCAAGATTGATTTGGGCACAATGTATTTTTTTTTCCTTTTTTTATAGATCAGGGAACTTTATATAGAAGGAGTGTTCGTAGAAAGTTTGAAAGGGGCTCATTCAATTTGAAATTGAAAAATCTAGTGCTCTATTTAATATTCGAATGTAATTGGAGGACAGCCATGCCCACCCACCAAAACGTCCATCATTTCCCTAAACATATGCAATCAAATTTTGAGATAGCCATTTTGGGCAGCGTAGTTAAAAGGTCATGTAATCATGTGCATGAAAATAACAAATCTCCACCCCCACAGTCCTCAGAACAGGTTTTAGTTTATGCCCCGGGAGTATATGAGGTTTTTACAGAAAGGGTGGTTGTATAAACTACATATGGGTTTCATTGGATTGAAAATCAGAAGTTCTCGTAGGGTATTTATGTATCTTTGCGATTGGAGACCAACGGTCCCCCCCCGTCACGTCGTCTTTTCCCTAAAGGCATCTGATAGAAATTCTGAAATAGTCATTTCATTCGAAATAGTATCAAGATCATATAACAAAGCCTTCGCGGTTGAAACAACCCCTCGGCACCTTAGGACAAGGGTTTTAAGTTATGCTCCAGGGTATATAAGATCTTTTTTTGGAAGGATCGTTGCATAAACTTTAGAGACTGCTCTTTTAATTGGAAATCGAAAGTTCTATTTCCATTTTAAGAATCAAAATGATGAAGGGTAATTAACCCCATAATCCCCAAAGACACCCTGATCAAAATTTTAAAACAGCTATCTTGTTCAAAACAGTCAAAAGGACATATACCAAGGCCTCCAGAGTTGATGCAACCCACCAGATCCCAGGGGCACAGGTTGTAAATTATATCATGGGGTATATAAGGTTTTTACGTGATAGATGGTCATATAAACTTGGAGGAACATTTGATTAGAAATTTCAAAGTTACAATGCCATTTTTAAGGGTCAGAAGTTATTTGAGGGCATGAAACCCTCAAATGGAACTCTATACTAAATGATAAGGGAGATGACCAATTGACCAAAAAGGTAACATTTTTACGCTACTACTGCTACTGCAACTACCACCACTACTACAGCAACTACCATCACGCTTCTACATTAAAAATATTGAGGGGAAATTTGAACTAAATTAAAAGACACTCTGTGCATGCAAATTGTCGAAAGAGCGCATCTCTTAATAAATTTAATTTAATAAGTTGTGCTAAATTTACTGTACTACTGTATTAAATTTAAAAATCCAGAATATGACGACAGGGATGTTCAATTGACCAAAGGGCAACACTTTAATACTACTGCTGCTACTAGTTCTAGTGCTATTATCACTAATACTACCACTATTAATACTAATAGTACTACTATGACTACTATTAAAACTATGTCTAAGGTTATAAAGGTGAAATTTTCAGGGAATTTTGAGGGATATTCACTGCGTGTATACTGTTAATACTATCGGTCCAGTTACTTTAGCTAATAACGCTAAGGGTATTAGTGTGAAACACTAAGGGAACGTTTAGGGGGAGTTTCAATTAAACGAAAAAAGTATTTATATCAAGGTACTCAAAAGGACATGTATGCATTATCATAGGCAGCACCACCTTATTATGGCTAGCGATACTATTGAAACTTTTAAAGGAGCTAATTTCACTGGAAATTAAAAGTTCTACTGACCTTTTTAAAAGTCAAAAGTGATTGAAGGGCAAGCAGCCCTGTGTCTCTAGGTCCAGTAACTAGGTATCTAGGAATATTGCATAGGGGAGAGTCGGGAACCCTGGGAAAAGTTAAACTTAAAGCTCAATATCTCCTACATTTACAGTCCGATTTTCTTTTGTCAAACATCAATCTGTGGTAAAATCATTTGGCTTTTACTGGGATTTTTCTCAAATTTTTATTGCTCGAAGTAAAATTAGTAAGACTTATTTATCATAGGATCCCGTTTTGTCCTGGAGTACCACTTGTGCGGGTACTATGGGTCAGGGTGGTGGGTACTTTGGGACCACATGATAAATCAATTAAAACTTCGTATATTTTGTGGTATAAAACTGTAAAAATACAATAAACTTATTTAAAAAAATATTCAACAGAGTAGTTGGTCAGGTTTGCGTCAAAGCTGATCATCTTGGCAATGCGTTTAGTTCCGCCCGAGACCATTAGAACTGGAAATTTCATCACTACTTCTGAGCTATCGACAAACCCTTCATCGCGCTCTGTCGGAAACGTAAACCTCCAGGCTTGAACGTTTCGTTTCAAAAAATTGACAGTGTAGCCGTCTGGCTCGGCCTGAAGCATTTCACCAGTGTAGAATTTCGATCCCTTTTTCCCCTTGTGCTCGACTAGAACAAAGTCACCGGAACAGATATTGGGAGTCACTGACTCTTCTTCCGCTAATCGGAAATCTTCAGAGCAGAACGAGTCGTCAGAATTGTCGTCATACTCAAAATCCCCTGGTCCTGCTTCATCTCCGCTTTCGTCACTGAACGTTAGCAATCTTTTGATAGTTTTCTTCTGAATCTTCGGCTTTTTGGCAGGAGCCACTTTCTTGCTTTTCTTGAGATCCTTCTTCTCTTTTTTTGCCTTCCTTTCGTGTTCTGTAGCTTGGATTTAGTCTTTCACCTGTGTAGAAGTCAATATCTTATATACTCCCGGCTTCCTGCCTGTCTTTCTGTTTGTAGATTCCCTTCTTGGCAGGGGTATAATATCTTCTTTCACAAAAAACGAGGTTGAATGGGGTGTAGTACTGGGACTCTGGCTAAACCGAAGCTCTCGCTGATCTGGTAACTTTTAGTCAACAGCAGCAGACTGATTTTCTGGCTCAGTTGTATCTTCTCGTTGCAAAGCAGGAAGAAAGTCAGACTCTTGCCACACTCCAGTATTCAGCGAGAAAATTCCAGGCTTTGAG
>NC_142814.1:46233554-46282600 GCF_049724085.1 Artemia sp. Qi Xiang Cuo
GTGTCTCTGACCAATCACAGAGTACAATTGTTAGAGCCGTAAGCATATTTTGTCATTTTAAGATACGTACAAAAAAAAAATAAAGTTGAATAATTTCGAAGTTTAAAAAAATTCTCATTGAGTAACAATTTCTTGTAAGTAACTTTTTTTCTCTCTATCACAAACAATTTTCACTTAGCTACATGATGTAGAAATTTAATTCAAGAAATTATTTAAAAATTCTCATTAAGTAACAATTTCTTTCTTGAAGTCAACTCTTGGATACACAATACAGAAATTTCATTCAAGAAATTAAGAAAAAATTGTAACTAAGTAGCAAATTCTTTCTTGAATTCACCTGTTGGATAAACAAAAAGACATTTCGTTCAAGATATTATGAAAAAATTGTAAGTAAGTAGCAAATTCTTTCTTGAATTCACCTGCTGGATAAACAAAGACATTTCGTTCAAGAAATTATGATAAAATTATAAGTAAGTAAAACATTTCTGATTGTTTACACGACTTAGATACACGATGTAGAAATTTAATACGTAAAATTATGAAAAAATTCTCAGTAATTAACAATTTATTTCTTGAAGTCAACTCTTGGATACACAATACGGAAATTTAATTCAAGAAATTATGAAAATAGTTGTAAGTAAGTAACAAACTATTTTTTTATTTCACCTCTTGGATATACACTCGAGATACTTCATTAAAGAAATTATGAAAAAATCGCAAGTAAGTAACTTTTGTTTTCTCTCTTTATCACAAACAATTTTCACTTAGGTACATGATGTAGAAATTTAATTCACGAAATTATTCAAAAACTCTCGTTGAGTAACAATTTATTGTAATTAACTTTTTTTCTCTCTACCACAAACAGTTTTCACGTAGCAACATTATTCAGAAATTTTATTCCAGAAATTATTTAAAAATTTTCCTTAAGTAACAATTTCTTTGTTGAGGTAAACCCTTGAATATACAATACAGAAATTTCATTCAAGAAATTAAGAAAAAATTGTAACTAAGTAGCAAATTTTCTTGAATTCACCTGTTTGATAAACAAAAAGACATTTCTTTCAGAAATTATGACAAAATTCTAAACAATTAACAAACTCGTTATTGTTTTCACGAGTTTGATATACGATGTAGAAATTAAATTTCAAGAAATTATTACAGGATCCTAAGTAAGTAACAAACTCTATTGTTTTCACGAGTTAGATATACGGTGTAGAAATTAAATTCAAGAAATTATGACAAAATTCTAAGTAAGTAACAATTTCTTTCTTGAAGTCAACTTTGAATACACAATTGGTCTCTAAACAGTTCATGATAAAAAAGATAGTTTCATTTTTTTAAGGTTAATTCAATATCCTTAAAGAGGACCATCCTATTTGCGTACGAGCATAGGACCACGTTATTCTGAGACCACCATACAATATGACAAGATTTGAAAAAAGTCAAAACATCAAATTAAAGTATATGAAAATTAAAACAATGCAAACAAATTTTTTGTATGATTATAATATAAAACTCATTATACATACAAATAATTAGTTTTAACGTTAAATCATATATGAGAACTCTTCCACCATGGTTTCCGTTGTTTAAAATTCTTTTCGTAGAATGACCTCTTATGTTGTCTCTTAAAGGGACACTTTTTCTCTTCTCTTAGAACATAATCATCATAATAATCCGAGTTATATCTTGCTTTATATACATTTTTCATTGGGTTTTCACTGCTGTCTTTTACACTATTGAGAAAGCCCTCTTTTTCCAGTCTCTTCTTTTGATCTTCCTTTTCTATCATATCAATCCTTCTTTTATATGAGCATACTTGCAGTCGGTATAAATTTTTCTCCATGTCACATATGATTCTTCTTCTCGTTTCCTCCAGATTCTTCTCATCTGTCTCTGCCACTATGCTGTCTAAACATGCAGTAGGTTCATGAGAATGTTCAAAATCATGAAAATGACCTTTACAAATAGAACAGTTGCAATAAAAGGATATTTCTAACTCAACTTGTTCACTCATGGTATTACACTGCTAACTAAAAACTTAGTGAATTCTATTCACAGACTAATAAAGCTATAGCAAAAATCCATTCCTCGTATTCCCTCCGCTGCTAATATGTAAGCAAGCCCTCTGATTGGCTGAGAAGGAAACACGTGATCTAACTGTTTCCTATTTCTGGATCATAACACAAGTTCCATAGACAATAATAAAAATGCACATTCAAATATAGCACCGCATGATGATTTTTTCCAACTGAAAAATTCTGTGTCATACAGTCCAATCATCTTGGAAGTCATTAATAGGCTTGTTAAGTAGAAAAAACCTTCATCAATTTTTTATACCTTCACTCAAGGTTGAACAGAGCTATGGCTGGGGGGAATGAGTCCTAAAACCATCTGATTTCGTTGTGGGGAGTAGTCATAAAGCCCTTGGAAGTCTTTGCGGTGGGGGAGTCATTGAACTCCTCTTGAATATACAGTACAGATACTTCATTCAAGAAACGTGATTAAACACGTGATTAAACAAGGTCATTTTAGACGAGGTTACGTGCGCGCACGTAACCTTGTCTAAATTAACCTTAAAAAAATGAAATAAAGCTATGTCGACTTTGCATGTCTCTCCTGATTGGTCCCTAAAAAAAAAACCAGTCTGGTTGAAAACTTGGAGTTTTCGCACTGCTCACTTTTTGCGATGTGTAGGAACCAGTGGGGAATCCCCGCTCGTTTGGAAAGGTGCCAAGGAAAGGCAAGCAAATAGCATGTAGTTTCAAAACGTGTTTAATCACGTTTCTTGAATGAAGTATCTGTACTGTATATTCAAGAGGAGATCAATGACTCCCCCCCGCAATGTCTTCAAAGGGTTTTTTTACTACTCCCCACAGCGAAATCAGATGGTTTTAGGACTCACTCCCCCCAGCCATAGCTCTATTCAACCTTGAGCGAAGGTATAAAAGTTTGATGAAGTATTTTTCTACTTAACGACCCTATTAATAACTTCCAAGATGATTGGACTGTGTGACACAGAATTTAGCATTTGGAAAAAATTATCATGCGGTGCTATATTTGAATTTGTATTTTTATTATTATCTATGGAACTTCTGTTACGATCCAGAAATAGGAAACAGTTAGATAACATGTTTCCGTCTCAGCCAATCAGAGGGCTTGCTTACATATTAGCAGCGGAGGGAATAAGAGGAATGGATTTTTGCTATAGTTTTATTAGTCTGTGAATAGAATTCACTAAGTTTTTAGTTAGCAGTGTAATACCATGAGTGAACAAGTTGAGTTAGAAATATCCTTTTATTGCAACTGTTCTATTTGTAAAGGACATTTTCATGATTTTGAACATTCTCATGAACCTACTGCATATTTAGACAGCATAGTGGCAGAGACAGATGAGAAGAATCTGGAGGAAACGAGAAGAAGAATTATATGTGACATAGAGAGAAATTTATATCGGTTGCAAGTATGTTCACATAAAAGAAGTATTGATATGATGGAAAAGAAAGATCGAAATAAGAGAGTGGAAAAAGAGGGATTTCTCAATAGTGTAAAAGACAGCAGTGAAAACCCAATGAAAAATGTATATAAAGCAAGATATAACTCGGATTATTATGATGATTATGTTCTAAGAGAAGAGAAAAAGTGTCCCTTTAAGAGACAACATAAGAGGTCATTCTACGAAAAGGATTTTAAACAACGGAAACCATAGTGGAAGAGTTCTCATATATGATTTAACGTTAAATCTAATTAATCATATGGATAATGAGTTTTATGCTATAATCATAAAAAAAATTTTATTGCATTGTTTCAATTTTCGTATAATTTAATTTGATTTTGTACCTTTTTTCAGATCTTTTCATATTGTATAGTGGTCTCAGAACAACGTGGTCATATACCGGTATGCAAATAGCAAGGACCTCTTTAAGGATATTAAATTAACCTTAAAAAAAAATGAAACTATCTTTTTTATTATGAACTGTATAGAGACCAATTGTGTATTCAAAAGTTGACTTCAAGAAGGAAATTGTTACTTACTTAGGATTTTTTCATAATTTCTTGAATTTAATTTCTACATCGTATATCTAACTCGTGAAGACAATAAAGAGTTTGTTACTTACTTAGAATTTTGTAATAATTTCTTGAAATTTAATTTCTACATCGTATATCTAACTCGTGAAAACAATAACGAGTTTGTTACTTGCTTAGAATTTTGTCATAATTTCTTGAACGAAATGTCTTTTTTGTTTATCCAACAGGTGAATTCAAGTAAAAATTTGCTACTTAGTTCAAATTTTTTCTTTATTTCTTGAATGAAATTTCTGTATTGTATATTCAAGGGTTTACTTCAAGAAAAAAATTGTTACTTAATGGAAATATTTAAGTAATTTCTGGAATAAAATTTCTGCATAATGTAGCTACGTGAAAATTATTTGTGATAAAGAGAAAAAAAGTTACTTACAAGAAATTGTTACTTAATGAGAATTTTTTAATAATTTCTTGAATTAAATTTCTACATCATGTAGCTAAGTGAAAATTGTTTGTGATAAAGAGAAAAAAAAAAGTTACTTACTTGCGATTTTTTCATAATTTCTTGAATGAAGTATCTGGACTGTATATCTAAGAGGTGAAATCAATAAAGAGTTTGTTACTTACTTACAAATATTTTCATAATTTCTTGAATGAAATTTCCGTATTGTGTATTCAAGAGTTGATTTCAAGAAAGAAATTGTTACTTACTGAGAATTTTTTCATAATTTTATGAATTAAATTTCTACATCGTGTATCTAAGTCGTGTAAACAATAAAAAATGTGTTACTTACTTAGAATTTTATCATAATTTCTTGAACGAAATGTCTTTGTTTATCCAGCAGGTGAATTCAAGAAAGAATTTGCTACTTACTTACAATTTTTTCATAATATCTTGAACGAAATGTCTTTTTGTTTATCCAACAGGTGAATTCAAGAAAGAATTTGCTACTTAATTCAAATTTTTTCTTTATTTCTTGAATGAAATTTCTGTATTGTATATTCAAGGGTTTACTTCAACAAAGAAATTGTTAATTAATGGAAATATTTAAATAATTTCTGTAATAAAATTTCTGAATCATGTAGCTAAGTGAAAATTGTTTGTGATAGAGAGAAAAAAAGTTACTTACAAGAAATTGTTACTCAATGAGAATTTTTTTTTTAAAACTTCGAAATTATTCAACTTTATTTTTTTTTTTTACGTATCTTAAAATGACAAAATATGCTTACGGCTCTAACAATTGTACTCTGTGATTGGTCAGAGACACAATGTGGCTTTCCCACTGGTATTCTTTTTTCTACTTAACAGTTCGACTTGATAGGAATTCTGAAACTGGACTTAAATTATTTCAACAGAATGACGTTAGCACTCTAAAGAGAAATTTGAGTCGCATAAGCTTGGGTTATTAAGCGTTTGAATCTGATAAGAAGAAGTTTAATTTCTTTTAATCCCCAAGATGTAGTTTTCTCTCCCGTTTGATTTTCGTAATAATTAACCATTATCGTATATGCTTAGGGATATTAAGTGATTGAATCTGATAAGAATGGTGTTTAATTTCTTTAAACCAAATCTTAGTAAAAAATTCCACACTGTGACCAGTGTAAAAACAAATCCTCATGATATTATTTGAAGAAATCATTACATAAAAATTCTTGTTTTAGATGTTAATATATTCAGTTTCTTTAGTATATAATGTAGTTTCAATTTGGAACTTTAAACAGTTTGAATATCCATTCTATCAATATAATTTCAAAGATGTATGGCGTTTTTGACTGTTTGACTGTGAATGACTGGCGTGAAGAAATCGGCGTGTGGAGTGATTTTTAAATGCGCATTTCTACTGTTGACTACTGATCATCAAGAGGTCTCTTGTTACCACTGGTATATAAACTATAATATGTATGCGTACAATGAAGAGAGGGGGTACAGTTCACTATACTTTATAAACAGACTAGGTGAATATAATAGAATGATTTTTCCATCTTATAACAAAGGGAAGGATTTATCCTCCATAGAGGAGAAAGTTGGAGAGAGATGCTGTTTTTTTAACATAACGGCACTGTACACAAAATGGAATGTTCCAGCTGACAAACTTTTAATCGAAGCATGAAAATAAGATATACCGCTATTTAACATTGAAGCTTTTATTTGGGAGATTTTTTAGAGTAATATAAACTTCCCAGAAGACAAGGTTTGATTTTTTAGTATACGTGTACGAATAAATATTCCTTCTCAGACTGTGTCTGTGAGATATCCTAAGAAGAAGAAGAACAAACAAATCCGTAATATAGATTGGAATCATACTGAGTGGCTGACGAGCAATGATGAATTTTTACAATAGTCATCACACTCATGACTACCCAACGGTCTTTTTAAAGACCACCAATTCTATAAACACTTCGTAACTATGGTAATATGAATCTTTTAGGTTCAATGTTTGAAGCTAGCTTCAGCTGAAGCTTAGGATTGTAGCGGACATCCTACTGTAGGGCTCATTTGAATGACAATTAAAAGTTCTAGTGTCCTGTTTAAGTGACCAAAAAACTGAAGGGGCAACTATGCTCCATTCAATGCTCAATTTCCCCAAAGTTACACAATCCAAATTTTTAGAAAGCCATTTTGTTCAGCATAGTCGAAATATCTAATAACCATATCATTGAGGATGACTTAATCCCCCACTGTCTCCAGTGGGGAGGGACTGCAATTCTGGTCTTGGGAAGGCATATGGAGTGTCACCCCCCAATTTATTGACTTTTTGGGGGGTGTTTCTCCCTTTCTCCAAAAATCAGGCTCCCGGTTTTCAAAATCCCTTTTTCTTCTGAGGCTTGGAGCATTTGCTTGATAGATATTTAACTTAAAGATAAACGGAAAATTAGAAAAAAAATATTAAATAATATACCAATCATGAAACTGACACAAATCAGCATCGATAAATAAATGAAACACAAAATTAACCGAAATTACAATAATTAACCGAGTCAAACTCAAAACGAGCAGAAATTAACATAAGTTGGGCGCGAAACCCCTATGCCTTTCCCAAGACCAGAACAAAATTTGCACTTTACTGAAAAATACAACTGAATGTGCATTGTCAGTTTAATATACATATACTAATATTTAGTAATCAAAATGTTAATATAATTTGATATGTGTCTTATGCCCCCCAAAATTTTTAAGATAGTACATTTTTATAAATAAAAAAAAAAGTTTAGTAAAATTCTACGGTACTGTTCCATTAGCTGTAAACAATAAAAGAAGTAAAGTTCGGTTAATTCTAATTAAATAAAACAAAATAGGATAAAAATGTAATAGTTTATAAAAAAAATTCAGTTTTTGCAAAAAAAAAATAAATAGGTTAATGCTAATGAAATAAAACAAAATAGGATAAAAAAGTAATATTTTAGAAAAAAAATTAATTTTTTGCAAAAAAAAAAATAAATAGGTTAATGATAATTAAATGAAAAAGAATAGTACAAAAATTTAACAGTTTAGAAACAAGATTCAGTTTTTGCAAAAAAAAAAATAAATAAATATATTAAAAGAGTAGAAATCAAAACGAGCAGAAATAAAAATAATTTTGGCACGAAACCCACATACCTTCCTAAGACCAGAACAAAATTTGCACTTTACTGAAAAATACAAGTGAATTTGCATTGTCAGTTTAATATACATATAATTATATTTAGTAATCAAAATGTTAATATCATTTGATATGTGTCTTATGTCCCCCAAAATTTTTAAGATAGTACATTTTTATAAAAAAAAAAAGTTTAGTAAAATTCTACGGTACTGTTCTATTAGCTGTAAACCATACAAGAAGTAAAGTTCGGTTAATTCAAATGAAATAAAACAAAATGGGGTAATAATATAGTATTTTAGAAACAAAATTCATTTTTTGCAAAAAAAAAAAAAATATTCACTTGTATTTTTCTGTAAATTACAAATTTTGTTATTTTTTGTCTGCTTTTCAAAATGTTCGTATTTGGAAGTCTGTCAGTTAACACTAAGCTGTAAATTGGGTAACTCTCTCACAGTAACAATTGGCTTAGCAGTGATTAAATCTCATTGTCGGCGACAATTCAATCAGATCAGAGTTATGCAAAATGGAATACCTTTTTGCAAATTGAGTTAGCTTCTATTTCATAGACAAAATATTTGAATTCCTTTTATTCAAATCACCTATCAAGTTATCAAAAAAATATATGAAGTAGAAATCTGGTCTGTAAATGAACATTATAGCAATATCTGTAGTGAAGTGTTTTTCTATTCATAAACAAATTTTTTAAACTAAAAAGTTACCTCCTCCTCCCTCAGAAAGTTCACAATAGCCATATCTGTAGTGAAGCGTTTTTCTATACAGAAACAAATTTTTAAAATAAAAAGTTACACCCTCCTCCCTCCGAAAGTTCAGAAAGAGACTATAGCCTTATCAGTAGTGAGGCATTTTCATAATCGTATGTTTCCAAATTATTTAACACGTACCAATTTGCCATATCATCCAACAACACCCAAGTCCTCCAAGAATTATTTAAACTAAAAAGTTTCCCCCTCCTCACTCAGAAACTTCAGAAAAACACAATATTATTATATTTATTTAATCGAAATTATATACCAAATAAATTTAATTATAATAAAAGGTTACCTCCACCTTACACAGAAAGTCAGAAAGAAACAATAGCAATGTCTGTATTTAAGCGTGTTTCTATTCGTAATCAAATTTTTTATTCTAAAAAGTGACCCCCTACTCAAGCAGAAAGTTAACAACATCCCAATAGCCTTATCCGTAGTGAAGCATTTTTTCTACTCGCATCTTTCCAGAATATTTAACACGTACCATTTTTCCATACCAACCAACAAAACCTAAAAAGTTACCCCCTCCTCCCTCAGAAAGTTCACAAAAACACAATAGCCTTATCTGTAGTGAAGATTTTTTCTGTTCATAAACAAATTTTTTTAACTAAAAGTGACCCCATTCTACATCAGAAGATCAAAATATCCTAATCTGTAGAGAAGCATTTTTTACAATCTATTGTGCCCCGGATATTTAACATGTACCATTTTTATATAGCACCAAAAAAAAACCACTTCCTCCTCGACTTAGTTAAACTAAAAAGTTATCCCCTCCTCCCTCAGAAAGTTCAGAAAAACACAACAGCCTTATCTGTAGTGAAGCGTTTTTCTATTTATAAACAAAATTTTCAAACTAAAAAGTTACCACCTCCTCCCTCACAAAAACACAATAGCCTTATCTGTAGTGAATCATTTTTCTACTCGTATGTTACCTGAATACTTAACTCGGACCATTTTTCCATACCAGCCAACAAAACCCAACTCCTCCTAGAATTATTTAAACTAAAAATTTACCTCCTCCCCCCCTCAGAAAGTTCAGAAAAACACAATAGCCTTATCTGTAGTGAAGCGTTTTTCTATTTCCTCCTCAGAAAGTTCAAAAACACAATAGCCTTATCTGTAGTGAAGCGTTTTTCTATTCATAAACAAATTTTTCTAAACTAAAAAGTTACCCCCTCCTCCCTCAGAAAGTTCACAAAAGCGCAATAGCCTTATCTGTAGTGAAGCGTTTTTCTGGTTCGTAAGCTCAATTTTTTTAAACTAAAAGTTACCCCCTCCTCCCTCAGAAAGATTCAGCAAGACGTAGCCTTATCCGTAGTGAAGCATTTTTTTCTACTCGATATGTTTTCCGAATATTTAACACGTACCATTTTTCCATACCATCCAACAAAACCCAGTTCCTCCCAGAATTATTTAAACTAAAAAGTTATCCCCTCCTCCCTCAGAAAGTTCACAAAAACACAATTGCCTTATCTGTAGTGAAGCGTTTTTCTGTTCATAAACAAATTTTTTAAAATAAAAAGTTACCCCCACCACCCTCAGAAATACACACAAGACAACTCAGTATGTTATCATTTTTTCTAATCGTAAGTTCCCTGAATATTTAAAACGTACCATTTTTCAATAACATCCAAAAAAAACCAATTCCTCCTAGAATTATTTAAACTAAAAAGTTATCCCCTCCTCCTCAGAAAGTTCACAAAAACACAATTGCCTTATCTGTAGTGAAGCGTTTTTCTATTCATAAACAGATTTTTTAAACTAAAAAGTTACCCCCTCCTCCCTCAGAAAGACACAATCGCCTTATATGTAGTTGAGCATTTTTTCTACTCTTATGTGTCCCGAATATCTAACGCATAACATTTTTCCATCCCTCTAAAAAAAAACCAATTTATCCTAAAATTTTTTAAACTAAACGGTTACCCCCTTCTCCCTCACAAAGTTCACAAAAAAACACTAGCCTGTTCTGTCGTGAAGCGTTTTTCTATTCATAAACACATTTTTATAAATAAAAAGTTACCACCACCGCCCTCAGAAAGAAACAATAGCCTTATATGTAGTTAAGAATTTTTTCTACTAGTTCGTTTCCCGACTATTTCAAACGTACACTTTTACCATCACAGCCAAACCCACACACTTCCTAATATAATTATTTGAACTAAAATTTTACCCCCTTCGCACGTGGAAAGTTAACAAAAACACACGAGAATTTTCTATGTTAAAGTGTTTTTATATCAATAAAAACATTTAATAAACTAAAAAGATACCGCCTACCCACTCGGAAATTTAAGAAAAACACTTAAGCCGCATATATAGTGAAGCATTTCTCTACTCTTAAACTAAATTCTTACAATAAATAGTTAACTTCGACATCTCCCCTCAGAAATTTAAGAAAAACAAAATAGGCTTATCTTTAGTGAAGCATTTTTGTATTCGTAAACTAAATAAGTAATTAACCTTTTCAAAAACATTAGTCGTTCTATTCATGAAGCCATGAAACGAAACCAGTCTGATAGCATCATACAATCACACTCCTAGTTCCAAAAAATGGAAGGCATGTACCGTTCCTAGTAATAGCTTTAAAAACATATTAGCCAAGTTTAAAAAAAAACCCTGCTATTCAAGTAGGTAACTGGCCCTGGTAACCCAATGTACCGCTTAAACTACACGCATATTCATGTAGGTTTTTTTTTTGTAGGTTTTCAAGTAATTGGGCGCTTGTGTAGTGTGACCGCCGCTATATCACCGCTTGACCCCAAAAAAATGCGTGTAATAGATGAATGACCCTGGTAAGCCAATATACCGGTTAAACTGCACACATATCCATGCTTCAGGCTTGTGAAAGTGCATGTGTATTTTCAATATATAGATACATTACTACTCAAAAGTACCTTCGTATGGCTTTTGTGGTTAAGGGGGAAGTGGTAGCTTAAGGGTGCTTGGAGAAAAGGCTTGTTTCCATCCACTAATTTTTGAATCTTAAAAAGAGCACTAGAGCCTTCAATTTACAACTTCCTCTGAAGTTTCTCCTCTGAAGTTTCTGGGATCGCTCCTTCCATAAAAAGTGACTTGGTAAAAATATAACAAAATGATCGATCGAAGGCATATTTCTCTTTACTTAGGCAGCGCTATTTTGACTGTATATTTTGGCCTATTATATCGACGTTATTTTGACCGATATTTTTTCTATTTTTCATAGATTTTTTATATTAACAAATATATATGAATATACAGTTACATTTATGAAAAGCAGGATTTCTTGGGGGGTTGAAAGGTGTATCATTATACCTTTCGGGCATGCCTGTGTGGAGAATAAATGACAACAAAAAGGATCAAGAAATATCTTCAAAAAGTAATATTTTTTGGTGTATAACATAATGAATTATAATATCAATTGGGAAATGTGCTCTCCAAAAAGCTTTATCCAGGGGAGGGGGAGTTAGGGAGTCCCACCCCCCCAATTTTTATCTGACTCTTAAAACCTTACAAAAATTTATTATGCGTTTTTTGAAGTTTTTTTTTGGTGTAACCTCTTAAAACATAACCGCAAAATAACATCTTTAAACAATAAAGTTTTAAGTTGTTATTTTAAACCAGAAAACCAGTAGCGTTTTATAGATCAACTGAGTTTATTACGATAGCACTATAAAATTGAATATAATACAGGCTTTATCTCTTCCAGATTTGAAATAAAGATGTTGTTTCTGGTATTTTTGCTGTTTTCTGTACTTTTCCTGGCAGTCAGTGGTGGTCCAACGCTTGGTTGCGCCTGTGTTTTGGGGTGCAAAGCAGCCCTTGCCACCTGCGTTGGAGGGTTGCCTTATGCTACTCCAGGATGTCTAGCAATATACTATACTTGTATGGCTTCCTGTGGTGCAGTAGCTGTGGCACCTACGCCATAGAAACGCTTAAACATCAATGGAATTTTCAAACTGTAACTGAGCTGTAATTTTGCAATTAAATATTTTCTTGAAAAAATTGTGTTTCTTTCTTGATAATGTAACAAAAGGACAAAATGATAACTCGAAAAAAGAGAAGATTTTGTTAGATTGATGTGGTCATATAGAAGAGCAAGCGGAGAGAAGAGGTTTGAACAAGGCCTAAGAAATGGTATTTTTTTTCCACTTGGTTTCACTTTGACACTTTTTCTTTATTTTCTTAGCTTTTTGTAGCCCTGAACCGTCTAACCATAGTCTGTATTTTCGTCAAAGGATTCATCGTCAGATTTCACCACTAATTTTGTTCTCGTAAACTGCAGTGCCAACCAGTTTCCTGGGCCGAGCCGTCTTCAATCATAGCTGCAACAATAGCAGCAATCAAACAGTTCGTGGTAACGAACTGTAAGTAAGGAGCGACCCGGCTCAATGGTAACCGAAACTCTAAAAACCGGAATTTTGGTACCAATAGATACATCAAAAGAATCAGATTTTAATTTTGATTTCAAATATATAAGTTTCATCAAGTTTAATCTTACCCATCAAAAGTTACGCGCCTGAGAAAATTTGGCTGATTTTTGAAAAAAGGGGGAAAGACCCCCTAAAAGTAATAGAAACTTAATGAAATTCACACCATCATATTCAGCGTATAAGAGAACCCTACTGTAGAGGTTGCACGCTTCTATCTACAAAAATGTGGAATTTTGCATTTTTTGCCAGAAGAAAGATCACGGGTGCGTGTTTATTTGTTTGTTTGTTTTTGTTTCCCAGGGGTAATCGTATTGCCCCAGTGGTCCTAGAATATCGTAAGAGGGCTCATTGGAAAGGAAATTACAAGTTCTAGTGCCCTTTTTAAGTGACCAAAAAAATGGAGGGCAACTAGGCCCCCTCCCACGCTCATTTTTTTCTCAGAGTCATCTGGTCAAAATTTTGAGATAGCCATTTTGTTTAGCATAGTCGAAAATCTAATAAATATGTCTTTTACGATGACTTAATCCCCCACAGTTCCCAGGGGAAGGGCTGCAACTTTGCCCATTGCTTGCATATTGTATTGGTTATTGGGAAGTATACAGACATTTTCAGGAAGAATTTTTTTTGGTGGGGGGGGGGGAGGGGGGCTTGCGGCGGGGGTTAATCGGAATAATGTTTCCGTGGAGGATGTTTCTTTGGGGTAAGGGACATTTCTATGAAGGGGGCGCCGGATTCCCAAGCATTATTTAAAAAACGATCAGAAATTAAATTAAAAAAAAACAAGTTTTTTCAACTGAAAGTAAGAAGCAACATTAGAACTTAAAATGAACAGAAATTATTACTTATATGAGGGGTTTCTCCCCCAAGTCAATACCTCGCTCTTTACGCTACAGTTTTTTTTAGTGCTTTCAAAAAAGCTATCTATTCTAATTAAACGGCCTTTGTGATTCAGGGGTGTGTGAATTAAATTTTTTTTACCTTTTAACGTAAAGAGCGTGGTATTGACTAAGGGGAGAACCCCATCATATACGTAATAACATAAACGTAATAAAAAAAACAATAAAAAAAAAACAAGCGATACGGCTCAATAGTAAGCGAAACTTTTAAAAACGGAACTTTGATGTAAATAAATGTATCAAAAGAAGGTGATTATAATACTGATTCTAAATACTCAAATATTTTTAAGTTTAGTATAATTCATAACAGGCTAAGAGCCTGAGGTAACGTACATTATTATTTAAATAGGGGGAAACCATCCCCCAAACCTGAAAAAATTTTAATGAAAATCCCTGTCAGATTCAGCGTATCAGAAAATCTGCAACTTTGTATTTTTTTCCAGAAGAAAAATATACGACTATATAAGTATGTTACGTAAGTTAATTTGTAAATTACGTCAGAACCAAATTTAGAGACAGCCATTTAGCAAAAGAAAATTAAAATTTTTATGCAGATTTTGTTTACTTATTCAATGACGGCGAGCCAAAATAAAAGCTGCATTAACTAAAAAACGATCAGAAATTAAATAAAAAAAAAGTTTTTTAAACTGAAAGTAAGGAGCGACATTAAAACTTAAAACAAACAGAAATTATTCCGTATATGAAAGGGGCTGTCCCCTCCTCAACACCTCGCTCTTTACGCTAAAGTTTGACTCTGTCTCACAACTTTATTTTTTAAAACAATAAAAAACTTTAGCGTAAAGAGCGAGGTGTTGAGGAGGGGACAGCCCCTTTCATATACGGAATAATTTCTGTTCGTGTTAAGTTTTAATGTCGCTCCTTACTTTCAGTTTAAAAAACTTGTTTTTTTTATTTAATCTATTAAGGAACGAGCTACAGCTCAGAGTAACCGAAAGTTCAAAGACGCGTTCTAATAAAAACTATCTTGAGAGAAAGAATGACATAGAATTATAGATTTTATTAAAAGTCAGTAATTAATATTCAAGGAACGGTATGAACTCTTGCGATGAAATTTCCGGGGGGATGATGGAGAATGAATTCTGAATTTATTCTCCGGATTTCTAAACATTTTCAGTTTTCTCTAAGAAATCCCCCCCACAAAGAAAATTACAGAAAAAATCATAATCTAGTCTTTAGAAGGCATAGCGGGTGTCAGTCCTACTCAGCTTAGTTTCTGCTCGTGTTGAGTTTGACTAGGTTATGTATTGAAATATGTTTGTTTTGGGTTTCATTTATTTACTGATAGTGATTTGTGGCCGTTTTACTCTTGGAAAATTATGTGAGTTTTGTTTTTGGGTTAAGCTGGGGGGGGGGAGGTGTCAGGCCGAGAGGTGTTGTTGATTGGTCTTCGGACTATTTTTAACAAAATGACCGTCTCAAAAGTTTGATCAGATACGTTTAGGAAAAAAAGAGGGTCTCTGGGATGGGCTGATTACCTTCCGATTATTTTTGATTCTAAAAATTAAACTATAACTTTCAATTTCCAATCAAATGAACCTACTCCAAAATTTATGCTCCCACCCCTTCCATAAACACCTTATATATTTACATTCAGCAACTCGTATAACTGATAGCCCTTGCTTTGGGGGCTGTGTGGGTTTTGTCAACCCCGGAGATATTTTTTGGCCTTTGGACTATTTTGAGCGGATTGCGTATCTCAAATTTTATTTGGATGTATTTGAGGGAAAATGGGTGTAGGAAGGATTCCCCTCCGTCACTTTGCAACGGGCTAATAGACTGATATATTAACAACACAGATATAACATAGAAATAATATCTTAACAAAATCAACTTAATGATTGTTCAACACTAGCAAATCAAATCAAAACCCAACTTAAGAGAAAAAATCACAAAAGCTGTAAATTTCCAGAATTTAGTGATAAATTTGAGACATTCAAAATAATTTTATTTATATTCCACACAATTTCGAGCTTTAACAGCATAAATTCTAATTTTTTTCACATTTAAAAAGCAACGTCACAAAATATATCCGATAAACGATGCTTCAATTGTTTTTGGCTTATGACTGCAAAACTTAATCTTTTAATGCACCACACAAAAATACCTGGGGGATTTCGGTCACACAAACATGGCGGCCAGTCAACCAGTCCTCAAAAAATGAGACCGAAACTGAAAAAAAAAACGAAAAAAAGAACAATCATGTCAAACTGAAAACAAACAGAACTTCCCAGAAACATGAGTAGGGATAAATGCCCTCTAAGCTTCAGAACGTCATTTTTGCTGCACTGAAAACTACTTGCATTTCAAACAATGTTCTTTTTAGCTGTCATAACATCATAAGCTACATAACAGCAACAAAAATAATGTCTCAAGGTGATTTGTTCATTCCAGTATTGAATCAAGGTTCAAAGTATATACAGCTGGCTTAAATCGGATATTTTATTACTTTATTTAATCAGTAAGCTCTTTTTACCAAAAAATTGTGATATATTTCAAAGCTCTGCTATAAGTCTGTTATATCCGGTCAATTTGAACTATTATTTTGGATATTGTTTTCTTTTCTTCTGGATTATTAATGACACTAACCTAGTTCCGCCAGACTTCTCTCTTGCTGTCTCTAATCGTTTCATTTTACTACGCGATGATGGGGAAGAAACTGATTTGGAATGCAGTGCTAAATTTCTGGTTCTGAGCAAGAAAAGCGCGGATTACATGTATTGATACTCCGAAAACTGCTCGTGAACTTTTTGCCACTGGTTTGATACGTGAAGCCAAGAAATCGTTGTGGACTGAAGATACCGTTTCTACATGTGCTACAGATAGACAAAAGATGAGTGATAATGTTGGAGATAAAATTAGATGTCTTGATCTCTGTGATGAAAGTAAAGTGGTCCTACCCCGTTTTGTCATTGTTGAACCTGATGAGGTGCCTTTAGTGCCCGGTGAAACAACTACTACACTTGCTCAAAAAGTCAATGAGTTATGCCGAAAGTTCAGTAATCTAGTTGATTCTGAAATGCTCAGGGATAATGTTGGTTGGTCGTATAACGGGTCGTCCCAGGCTTTAAATTTGACCTATGCAGTAGTCTTGAAGAACCCACCCAAAGATCTTGACGATCCTGTGTCGCGAAAATACTTTCTTAGTAAAATTTGAGGCAATAGTAGTAATCGTATTACTGAATTATAGCCCCGTAAGGATGCTTGGCGGCTAATTTTGTCTGATAAAGATACTGCTTAGTCAGTAGCAAATGCTCTTAACGATCATGATCAATCTTCGAATGCCAGAGTGAAAAACATATCATATTTTGGAATTGTTCGTCGGACCCCTGAAAACCTTACATCTGATGATCTTATTCACCTAGTAGCAAACTGCTCTGAAACTAAGCAGCTAGGTGGAATGTGCTCCCTTCGGCTCAACGTCTCAATCATCGAAACAACGAAACAATCATCTCGTGAAGTTTATTGGTAAGATATGAGCGCCAACCTATTAGAGATTTGCAGTTTCTGCCTATGCAATGTTATAACTGTCAACAATTTGGTCACGTCACTAAATTGTGTAAGAATCCTCCTAAATGTGCAAGATGTTCTGGTGATCATCCAAAAGCTAAAGACAATTCGCCCAAGAAACCTATGAAATTCAGACTATGTGGCTCAGCTTACCACCCTTCATACGCGTTTAAGTGTCCTGTCGCACAGGCTGTAATTGTAAGATGACTGATTCTGCAATCTGAATCTTGACATCTACGATCTTGACATTAATGGTTGTGTTTTAACAAAGCAACCTTTTCTACAAAATTCGTTCAACATTAAATAAGTGTTAAGCTTTTCGTTTTGTTATATGTTCTATCGACGTTTTTTTTTTTCCGGGTTTGTTTGCTTAAGAAAATGGGCTATTCCAAGCGGGGGGGGATGTGTTCGAGATTAATACGAATTTTTTTTTAATTTTAATTTTCCTGACTATTTAAGGTGACATCCTCTCCTTGGGTGAGCGACTACTTCAGTTTCAGAATAATCCGATAGATGTTCTTAGTTTAATAAATAATTCGATTGGTAAGTACAATAATTTTACACCAAATTCCCATTTTTCCACTGTTAGTAAGTATATTTCGAATTTAGACGATGTTTCCAAACGAAGTGGTAGTTTTTCTGTGCTCAGTAAAGTGTTCAAGGCCATTGCTCTTCATTTGTTGAGTTAAAACAAATAGTACGTAGTGGCCACCTCGATTTTGTTGGTATTAGTGTTGGTATTTGTTGGTATTAACTTTCCTCGATTCGAAAACTGATCTCTATTGCATCTCCCTGGGTATAAGATGGCGTATTTGAACCGTAGTAGGATGGCTAAAGGTGGCCTTGCTGTTTATTTTTCAGAATATCTTCAGTACTCTATAAGACATGACCTGTCAAGAAATGAAGAAGGGATTTTCGAAACCATGTTTATTGAGATAAAAATCCAAACTAAAACTCTGATTGTTGGTAATATATACCGGTCTCGTAGTGGGTCTGTTCCCCTTTTCCTTCAGATTCTTGATGAGATTTTGAAAAAAATCCAGCAACATTCATGCGAACTTGTCATTATGGGTGACTTCAATACTAACTTCTGTGACCGGAGGTCCTCTTCTTCTTTGGATTTTCTTTCAGCTATGCTTGCTTGTGGCACATTACCTTCAGCATGCATTCCAACTCGCATAACTAATACTACTGCTTCTTTGCTTGATAATGTTTTTTCATCGTTGACTTTGGTGCAAAATTCTATATTGATGAGTGATATCTCAGGTTAGGTTTTTAATTTTAGGTTTTCAGTTTTATATGTTAGGTTTTTAGGTTTTATTTTTCAATTTAGGTTTGTCAGACTCCTTACCTAGGAGGCACCAGGGAGCTGGTTTTTCGTCTTTAAAATTTAATAAGAAGGAGTTGGCTCTTCTTATATCACAGTTGGCAGATCATTCGTGGGGTATTTTTGAAAACGAATCTGATGTAGATTCACTTTTTATTCTGTCTATTGCTCTTTGAAAGAAATAATATTGAATGCTTGTTATGCACCGAAGTTGAATTCTGGATCGAAGACAACAGCCCAAATTTTTAAAGCTTATAGAAAAGTTTACAATTCCCTTTGCCGGAGGGCCAACTAGTCATTTTACTATAGGAAATTCTCTGCGTGTGGTAAAGACATTAAGAAAAAATGGAAAGTAATCGATTCTGTTATCAGGCCATCTTTTCGGCCCCCTTCTGTCCTTCAAGTATTTTGATTAATGGTCCCTTCAAGTGTTTTGACTGATGGTAAATCGGGATTGCTAATATCGGGAAAACTACAGCCTATTCTGCTAGTCCTCCTTCTTCTCTAAGTGATTTTAGGTCTTATCTTGGACCTCTTTGTCTTAAATCAATGGCTTTGGAGCCTATCTATGAAGTTGAGTTAGCCAGAATTGTTAATGGTTTTAAGGCAAATCTGTAGTGCTAGTGAATCTTTTGAATTATATAAATATATCTCTTGACTCTGGTCTGATACCTGCTGCTCTTTTTTTCCATGTACGAAAAGAATTTGTTTCAATAACGCACAAGATTCTTCTTTTGAAGCTATAACATATTGGAATACGAGGGAGTACCTATTCTTGGCTTCTATTATATTTATCTGGTCGAGTTATCTCGGTTGATCATCTCTTTTCCAACCCGTCTGAAATAGAGTTTGGTGTTCAACAAGGATCTGTGATAGGGCCGATACACTTTTTAATTTATGTTAATGACCTTACAAAAGCAGTTAAAAATCTAAAAGCTACCAATTGCTGTCGCCTTTGTCTACCTGCAACTGTCACTAATTGTGATAAGAGTTCATTCTCTCTGATGCACTTGTAACTTTTGCGGATAACAGTACTCTTGGCACAGCCGGTAGAAATGAGTCCGATCACCGTTCAAACATGATTACCCTTTTTGAAATAGTCACTCAGGGGTTTGATGTTAATTATCTTGCATTAATTGTTGGAAGGTCATGTTTTCTTATTTTCTCAAAAGTTTCAAGGGCTTGTTCTAGTTTAAATTAAATACATGCATCGAGGGGTTCCCTTAATAGACCTAAGGATCGTTGCGTTTCATTCCTAGGTATCTTCCTAGATGATAATCTCTCCTTCAAGCCTCATATTGACCTCATTAAAAGGAAAGTCTTCAGAAGCCTCGGGAACCTTAAAAAATTGAAACACATACTTTCCAGTGTCCATTCTTAGACTCTTATTCTACACCCTAGTTCAGCCTTATGTTTCATATTGTTCTAATATTTGGATGTCAACTTTTCTCTCATTACTGAAGCCCCTTCCAACACTATATGATAAAGCAAGGATTCTTATACAGAACACTAACTGTTCCCCACTTAAACCCTTGCATGATTTGAGATCTCTCTACTTTCTGTCTTGTGCTTCTTTTAATTTTTTTGAGGTTACATGGCCAACTTCCAGCCGCCAAATTTAAAAAAAAAATTATTTCCGAGCAACTGACTTATTTTTTCCGCACATCAAATAATTTAAAAAAACCGCTACGGATATTAAAAAAAAAAAAAATTCACAAATTTGGAGACCCTTATTGTCCTTGGGGACGGGGGGTAATTTTCAGGTGGTATTTACCAGGGGGTAAAGTATTTTGACAGTTTGAAGTCTAAAAACAATTCTTTCTAGGTATATGACCACTAAAAAATTACAGAACAGCCGCGTGTTATCTCGAAATTTTTTTAACTAAAAAAAAAAACAAAAAAAAAACAAAACAGTTTAAAGTAAATGTATATTTCATTCAAGTGTTAGATTTTTTTTTTCGATGACAGTTTTTCTAAGAATTAATTACTATTATTAGGTTAATGTAGTGTTTCATTTAAGTGTTTTATGGTGATCGCCGATCAAAGTTTATATTATTTGTGACTTCCATTTATGTTATTTTACTGTGTTCATGGCCGTATATTTGGCTTTAAACTACGCTTATCTATTCATATATCTAATAGGCAGAATAATTGCACCAAAAAAATTTTGCCTGCATACCCGCTTTACCTTTACCCCCCCCCCCTACTGTGCAAATCTGTATCCCAAATTTATTTTTAAATTAACGAAAAAACTAACGAAAAAACTGGGGTGTTATCGAATATTATACAGCGTTAACTTGAGTGAATGGCACGTAATACACAAGTACAAAAAATTCCTTCCTTATTTTCCATGGGGGGGGGGTATTTACCGGGAGTATTTTCAGCGGGGGGGGGGGTATTTTATGGGGGGTATATTACACGGGGTGGTATTTTCTGGGGGGTATTTTACATGGGGGGGGGGTATTTTTCTTGAGAGTCTTGATGCCACAGGCTCTTTAAGCGGAGACCACCCCCTTCGAATCGCGATCCCTTCATTTTTTTAACTTGTAAGAGATGTAGGTATTAGGCTATTTCCTTGGAGCCCTCTTACGTCACAAGGCTCTGTTCTCAGAATACTCAATATTGTTTCAATACTTCCATATGATTAATCAGAGAGTGGCTGGGATATTTAACAAGTACCAATAATAGGAAATTAACATGGGAAGTCAGATAAGTGGAGCTCCTAGCCCCTTGCACCTTGGAAATGTGGTCACCTGGAGGCTTCCTGGGATTTCAGGTGTTTATATTTTGGTTGCAATGTAATATGGATGACGCAATCTAGTTTCACTATTAGAAAGAACACAGCTCTCAAGATTCCAGGGATTGCAGGTGTTCCAATATTTTCCCTAGCAACCTCCATTTGTCATGACTCGTAGAAAATTTTGGCACAACTATTGTTTTCTTGTATTATCCTCCCTTCGTCCCACTATAAATATAAGCCCCGATTTGTAGGCTTTTTGGCAAGTCTATTGTTTTCTGGAAGACACCCAGGATTCCCGTGACCAGGTGTAACATGGATGACGCCATTGCATGTGAAGAGCTATATTTCAGGAACCCGAGGGGAATTTGCGTAATGCCGGAGCACACCTTACGTAATGGCAGTTCACCTTACGCAGTGACAGCACGCAAATCACTGTCACATAATACTTTTTTTACATTCTGTTTTTAACCAAAACGTTCAAAGCGTTTCTATTTTTTACTTTTTTCATTCTTTTTTATTCTTTCTTTTTTTCTTTAGTTCATTGTCTTTGCTGGGACTCGAAAGGTCAATTTCCTTCCAATGGAACACCGCCTCAAGTATCAGGACTAACAGACCATTCCCAGTATTCTGTCCTTGTTAATATCATACGCAGCGCAATAGCCCTGCCTAAGTAAAGAACGATGTTGGCACAATGTTTTTTTTTTTCAAAACCAGGGCACTTTGTATCGAAGGAGTTGTCAGAGAAACTTCGAAAAGGGCTAATTCGATTGGACGAATGAGCTCTTCGATTCAATTTGTCTATTCGATTTGTTCAACGTAGTTGATTTCCAAACAGAAATTTTGTTTTTGAGGAGGACACTCCTCCACAGTCCTCAGGGCATGGATTGTAAGTTATGCCATGGGGACATTTAAGGTTTTTATAGAAATCTTTGTCGTAGAAACTTCAAAAACGGCCCATTTGATTCGAAATTCAAAGGGCTAGTGCACTTTTTATAGTCGAAAGTGATTGGAGGACAATTAACACCACTATCACGCCCAATTTTTCCCCAAACATATCCAATCAAAATTTTGAGACACACATTTTGTCCAACGTAGTTGAAAGTTCTGAAAACTAGATATTTGAGGATGATAACCCCCCACAGCCCTCAGGGCAAGGGTTTTAAGTTATGCCCTGGGGGTATATAAGATTTTTATAGAAAGTTTTGTCGTAGGAACTTCAAAAAGGGTTCTTTTGATTGGAAATTGAAATGGCTAGTGCCTTTTTAATAGTCAAAAGCGATTAGAAGTTAACTAACACCCCTTCCACGCACACCATTTCCCCAAATACATCCAATCAAAATTTTGATATAGCCATTTTGTTCAACGATAGAAACCATTCAATTTCAGTCAAATTGTTTCATTCGATTGAAAATGCAAAGGGCAAGTGCCTTTTTTAATATTTAAATGTGATCGGAGGGCAACTAACCCCCCTCTCACGCCCATTTTTCCCCCAAACACATCCAAACAAAATTTAAGATAGCCATTTTGTTCAACGTAGTTGAGAGTTTTGGAAATCAGGTCCTTAAGGATGACAACCCCCTTTCCCACAGCCCTCAGGGCAGGGGCTGTAAGTCATGCCCGGGGGGCATATAAGATTTTTATAGAAGGCGCTGTAATAGAAATTTTTAAAAGGGCTCAATCGATTGGAAATTGAAATGGCTAGCGCCCCAAAAGTAATTGGAGGGCAACTAATCCCCCTCTCAAGCCCACCATTTTCCCAAAGATATAAAATCAAAATTTTGAGATAGCATTTTTTTTCAACGTAGTTGGAAGTTCTGGAAATTAGGTCTTTGAGGACGACAACTCCCCAAACCCCTCAGGGTAAGGGTTGTAAGCTATTCCCTGGGGGTATATAAGGTTTTTATAGAAAGCGTTTTCGTAGAAACTTCAAAAAGCTCATTTGATTGAAAACTGAAAGGGCTAGTGCCCATTTTAATAGTCGAAAGTGATTGGAGAATCACTAACCCCCCTCTCACATCCACCATTTCCCCAAACACATCCAGTTAAAATTTTGAGATAGGCATTTTCTTCAACGTAGTTGAAACTTCTGGAAATTACGATTTTGAAGATGACAAACCCCCCAAACCCCTTAGGGCATGGGTTGTAAGTTATGCACTGTGGGCATATAAGGTTTTTTTTTATAGAAAGCGTGTTCATAAAGACTTCAAAAAGGGCTCATTCGGTTTGAAATTGAAAGGACAAGAAAGTGATTGGAGGGCAACCAACCCCCCTCTCACGCACACCATTTCCCCAAACACATCAAATCAAAATTTTGAGATAGCCATTTTGTTCAACGGAGATGAAAGTTCTGGTAATTAGATTTTTCAAGACGACAACCCCCCCCCCCCTCAATTTCAAGGCAATGGTTGTAAGTTATGCCCTGGATGCTTATAAGATTTCTTACAGAAAAAGTTGTCGTAAAAAATTCAAAAAAAGCTCATTCAATTGGAAATAGAAAGGGCCAGTGATTGGAAGAGAACTAGCACCCCTCCCACGCCCAGCATTTCTAAAAAACATCCAATAAAAATTTTGAAATATCCTTTTTGTTCAAAGTAGATGAAAAGTCCGGAAATTATGTCTTTGAGGATGACACTCCCCCCACAGCCCTCAGAGCAATGGTTGTAAGTTATGCCCTGGGGGCATTTAAGGTCTTTAGAAAGCGTGGTCGTAGAATCTAAATTAAGGGCTCATTCGATTGGATATTGAAAAGGCTAGTGCCCTATTTAATAGTCGAAAGTGATTGAAGGGCAACAAACGCCCCTCTCACGCCCACCATTTCCCCAAACATATCCAATCAAAATTTTGAGATAGACATTTTGTTAAACGTTGTTGAAAGTTCTGGAAATTAGGTCTTTGCCAGCGTTGTCGTAGAAACTTCAAAAATAACTCATTCAATTGGGCAAAATCGATCGGAGGGTAAATGCCCCCCATGCCCATCATTTCCCCAAATACTTCCAATCAACATTTTGATATAGCCATTTTGTTGAATGTAGTTGAAGGATCTGGAAAATATGTGTTTGGGTATGACAACCATAATGTTCTATAAGACATAATGTCGTATAGAAAGTGTTGTCGTAATAACTTCAAAAGGGCTTTTTCGATTGGAAATTGAGAGTGCTATTGACCATTTTAGTAGTCTAAAGTAGCCGAAGGGAGAATCATCACCCCCCCCCCTCCCCCACGCTCATCATTTCCCCAAACTTCTCCGATCAACATTTTGATATGGCCATTTTGTTCAACGTAGTTGAAAGGTCTGTAAATTATTTCTTTGAGAATGACGAACCCTCCAGAGCCCTCTGGGCAAGGGTTGTAAGTCATGCCCTGGGGACATATAAGGTTTTTTATAGTAAGCATTGTCGTAGAAACTTCATAAAGGGCTCATTCGATTGGAAA
The DNA here is from genome assembly GCF_049724085.1 of Artemia sp. Qi Xiang Cuo. Taxonomy (NCBI): domain Eukaryota; kingdom Metazoa; phylum Arthropoda; class Branchiopoda; order Anostraca; family Artemiidae; genus Artemia; species Artemia sp. Qi Xiang Cuo. The sequence goes on from NC_142814.1 coordinate 46,258,261, forward strand.
TTCAGAGGACTATTGCCTTTTTTATTAGTTGAATGTCCCCTCATCGCCTATCATTTCCGCAAACACTTCCAATGAAAATTTTGATATAGCCATTTTGTTTAAGAGTGAAAATGATCAGAGGGCTGCTACCGTCTCCCTTCTAGACACACGTCCTATTGTCCCGAAATGCGTTAAGAAAAATTTTGAGGCAGCCAGTCTATTCAAAATAGTCTAAATATCATATAACAAGGCTTTTGGGGTCGAAACAAACCCCATAGATTAGTGGCAAGGGTTGTAAGTTATGCCCAGGGAATATTTAAGGTTTTAATGGAAGGGATGGTTGTTTAACTTCAGAAGAGGCTCAGTCTTTCTCCCTGAAAAAGACACTGTTAATATAAAACGAACAGAAATTAATAAAAAAAACTTTTTGCACAAAATAAGTTTAAAAAAAAGTAAAGAACCCCATTAAACAAAAATTGAAAAAAAAATAGAATCAAATGATCTACCAAGAATACAACTACCACAAATAGCCATTTTGTTCAACGTAGTTGATCTCCAGATGAAAATTAGGTTTTTGAGGAGGACACTCCCCTTACAACCCTCAGGGAAAGGGTTGTAAGTTATGCCCTGGGTGCATATAAGGTTGTTATAGAAATTGCTGTCGTAGAAACTTCAAAAAGGACTCATTCGATTGGAAATTCAAAGGGCTAGTGCCATTTTTAATAGTCAAAAGTCATTGGACGGCAACTAACCCCATTCTTACACCCACCTTTTCCTCAAACACATCCAATCAAAATTTTGTGACTGCCAATTTGTTCAACGTGGTTGAAAGTTCTGGAAATTAGGTCTTTAAGGATGACACCCCCCCCACCCACAGCCCTCAGGGTAAGGGCTGTAAATTTTTTATTAGTAGAATGTGATCAGAGGGCATATGTCCCCCTCGACGCCTATTATTTCTGAAAACAATTCTAATCAAAATTTTGATATAGCCATTTTTTTAAGAGTGAAAGTGATCAAAGGGCTGCTACCCTCTCCCCTCTACATACACATCCTATTGTCCCGAAATACGTCTAATAGAAATTTTGAGATAGCCATTCTATTCAAAATTGTCTATAAATCATATGACAAGGCTTTTGGGGTTGAAAAAACCCTAAAGATTAGGGGCAAAGATTAGGTGGTTTTTATGGAAGGGATGGTAGAGGCTCAGTCTTTCGCCCTGACAAGACAAAGTTAATATAAAACGAATAGAAATTAATATAAAAATAACTTTTTGCACAAAACATGTTTTTCTAAAAAAAAGTAAAGAACCCCATTAAGCCAAAAATGAACAAAAAAAGAATCAAATAATCTACCAAGCATACAACCACCACAAATCAATATTAATAAATAAATAAACCAAAAACAAACATAAACTAAAATAAGTCATACTCAAAACGAGCAGAAATTAATCTGAGTAGGGTTCTAAACCCTATGCTTTCTAAAAGCCAGAATATAATTTGTACTTTACTGAAAAACATTCTTTTAAATGTTTTCACTTTTATAACTTTAAGAAATCAAGAGTTAATTCAGATTTTCAGGAATAAATATCAGCATATGTATATTCAACAGAAAATTTACATTTTTTTCACGAAATTCATTTGAATTTTTTTCAGTAAAGTACAAATTATATTCTGGGTTTTAGAAAGCATAGGGTTTAGAGGTCATGTTCTCTTTAATGCCTGGGCCTTAATATTTCTTGGCGATCAGGCATAATCAGAGGTAAAAGAAAACTAAAAGTTATATCAAACGGTTCGTGGTACCGAACTGTAAGTAAGGAGCGACCCAGCTCAATGGTAACCAAAACTCTAAAAAACGGAATTTTGATACCAATGGATACATCAAAAGAATCAGATTTTAATTCTAATTTCAAACATATAAGTTTCGTCAAGTTTAATTATACCCATAAAAAGTTACTCGCCTGAGAAAATTTGGCTGATTTTCGAAAAAAGGAGGAAAGATCCCCTGAAAGTTATAGAACCCCTGAAAGTTATATGAAAATCACACCATCATATTCAGCGGATCGGAGAAACTGTAGAGGTTTCAAGCTCCTATCTACAAAAATGTGGAATTTTCCATTTTTTGACAGAAGAAAGATAACGGATGCATGTTTATTTATTTTTTTTCCCAGGGGTGATCGTATTGACCCAGTGGTCCTAGAATATCATGGAAGGACTAACTATGTCTTTTAGGATGACTTGATACCTCAAAGCCCCCAGGGGGAGGGCTGAAAGTTATGAATTTTACCCAATGTTAACATATAAGTAGATACCTATCTAAAGGTCCCATGCCTCACCCCTGCTGCCATCTACAATTTAGTTTAATACCGATGGGGGCACCATATATGGGCATAGAGCCCCTAGGGAGAACACCTGTGCTGTCAGTCGTGACGAGTACACCATATAGGGACATAGAGTCCCTAGGGAGAACACGTGTGCCGTCAGTCCCAACGAGTACACCATATATGGGCATGGAATCCCCAGGAAGCACACGTTTCCGAGAAATGTCCCCGGGCAAAGTTTATTAATGTCTTTGATGTATTTCCAAGGACAATTGTCTCCGGGGCGAAGTTTATTAATGTCTTTGGAGTTCTTGCAGTAGAATTGTTTCCGGGCGAATGTTTTGAATTTAGAGATGAAGAGATTAACGCGGGAAAGGGTTTCCATGTATTTTCAAATGTGACAGGACAGGGATACCAAAAACGAAAGGAATAAGTTGAAATTAAGTTTAGTGGTTATTTGGGCGAAATGGTTTTAGACATTTTAGGGAATTATTTCGGCGAAACAGATAGAGACATTTTAAAAGATGATTTTAGAAGAGGTTTTAGAAGAGGATTTGAGGGTGAAACTCTGTGGTCGTTATAATACACAAGTTCCATTTGAACAGTGTCGTGAGGTCCTCTACCCTAACCCCAGAGGACTCTGATCCCCCTACCCCCACCCCGAAGGAAGCCCCCGGTCCCAAAAGGTCCCCTGGGCTCCCAAAGGGCCCCTGGAGCTCAAAAAGCCCCTGAATCTCCATTTTTTAATATTTTTTAATGTGCGAAGGGGGGGGCACACCTGGGCCTCACCCCCCAACTGTTTACTACTCTTCCCAGAAGTAAGATTCTTTCCGAGTTTACCATGTCACAGTTACATTCTTTTGATTTTCATATTATCATATTGGATTTCTCTCGTTGAAATTCAAGACTTGGTATATTTCCGTAGTGTTTTGTTATGGTTTACTCTGTCACAGTTACATTCTCGTGATTTTTCAAAGTTCATTTTGAATTTCTTTCGTTGAAATGCAAGAGTTGGAATATTTCAGTAGCTTTTTGTTGTTGTTTATCGTGTCACAGTTACATTCTCTTCATTTTCAACGTTTATTGCGGAGTTATTTTATTGCAATGCAAGAGTTGGAATATTCAGTAGTGTTTTGCTGTAGTTTACCTTGTCGCAGTAACATTTTCTTGATTTTTCAAAGTTCATTTTGGATTTCTTTCGTTGAAATGCAAGAGTTGCAATAATTCAGTAGTGTTTTGTCGAGGTTTACCCTGTCAAAATTTCATTCTCTTGATTTTTCAAAGTTCATTTTGAATTTCTTTCATTTAAATGCATGAGTTGGAACATTTCAGTAATGTTTCGTCGTGGTTTACCTTGTCACAGTTTCATTCTCTTGATTTTTCAAAGTTCATTTTGCATTTCTTTCATTGAAATGCATGAGTTGGAATATTTCAGTAGTGTTTTGTCATGGTTTACCTTGTCATAATTACATTCTCTTGATTTTTCAAAGTTCATTTTGAATTTCTTTCGTTGAAATGCATGAGTTGGAATATTTCAGTAGTGTTTTGTTGAGGTTTATCGTGTCACTGTTACATTCTCTTGATTTTCAACGTTCATTGCGGATTTCTTTCATTGAAATACAAAAGTTGGAATATTTCAGTAGTGTTTTGTTGTAGTTTACCTTGTCGCAGTTACATTTTCTTGATTTTTAAAAGTTTATTGTGGTTTTTTATCGATGAAATGCATCATATGGAATATTTCGGTAGTGTTATGTAACGGTTTGCCCTGCCAAACTTCTCATTCTCTGTATTTTTCAAAGCTCATTTTGAATTTCTTTAATTTAAATACATGAGTAGTAACATTTCATTAGTGTTTTATCGTGGTTTACCATGTCGCAGTTAGATTCTCTTAATTTTTCAAAGTTCATTTTGAATTTCTTTCGTTGAAATGCAAGAGTTGGAATATTTCAGTAGTGTTTTGTTGTGGTTTATCGTGTCACAGTTACATTCTCTTGATTTTTCAAAGTTCATTTTGATTTTTTTCATTGAAATGCAAGAGTTGGATTATTTCTGTAGTGTTTTGTCTTGATTTACCTTGTCACAGTTACATTCTCATGATTTTTCAAAGTTCATTTTGAATTTCTATCGTTGAAATGCATGACTTGGAATAATTCAGTAGTGTTTTGTCGTGGTTTACCCTGTCACAGTTACATTTTCTTGATTTTTAAAAGATCATTCTGAATGTCTTTCGTTGAAATGCAAGAGTTGGAATATTTTAGTAGTGTTTTGTTATGGTTTAACTTGTCACAATTACATTCTTTTGATTTTTCAAAGTTCATTTTGAATTTCTATCATTGAAATGCATGAGTTGGAACATTTCAGTCAAGTTTTGTCGTGGTTTACCTTGTCACAGTTACATTCTCGTGATTTTTTAAATTTCATTTTGAATTTCTTTCGTTGAAATGCAAGAGTTGGAATATTTCAGTAGTGTTTTGTTGTGGTTTATCGTGTCACAGTTACATTTTCTTAATTTTTCAAAGTTCATTTTGATTTTTTTTTTCATTGAAATGCAAGAGTTGGATTATTTCATTCTCTCAATTTCTCAAAGTACTTTTAAATTTATTTAGTTGAAATGCAAGAGTTGGAATATTTCAGTAGTGTTTTGACATGGTTTATCATTTCACAGTTACATTCTCTTGATTTTTTCAAAGTTCATTTTTAAATTTTTTTGTTGAAATACAAGAGTTGGATTATTGCAGTAGTGTTTAGTAGTGGTTTACCTTGTCAGAGTTACATTCTCGTGATTTTTCAAAGTTCATTTTGAATTTCTTACGTTGAAATGCAAGAATTGAAATATTTCAGTAGTATTTTGTTGTGGTTTATCATCTCACAGTTACATTCTCTTGATTTTTCAAAGTTCATTTTGATTTTTTTCATTGAAATGCAACAGTTGGATTATTTCAATAGTGTTTTATCGTGGTTTACCTTGTCACAGCTACATTCTCTTGATTTTTCAAAGTTCATTTTAGATTTTTTTTGTTTAAATATAAGAGTTGAAATAATTCAGTAGTGTTTTGTCGTTGTTTACCCTGTCGCACTTTCATTCTCTTGATTTTTCAAAATTCATTTGAATTTTTTCCATTGAAATGCAAGAGTGGGATTATTTCAGTAGTGTATTGTCGTGGTTTACCATGTCGCAGTTACATTCTCTTAATTTTTCAAAGTTCATTTTGAATTTCTTTCGTTGAATAATAAGAGTTGGAATAATTCAGTAGTGTTTTGTCATAGTTTACTATGATACAGGTACAGTCTCTCGATTTTTTAAAGTTTTCTTGAATTTCTTTCATTGAAATGCAAGAATTGGGTTAGTTCAGTAGTGTACTGTCATGATTAAAAACTTCACAGCTATATTCTCTTGATGTTCCAAAATTCATTTTCGATTTATTTCGTTGAAATGCACGAGTTGTATTATTTCAGTAGTGTTTCGTCATGATTTACCTTGTCACAGTTACATTCTCTTAATTTTTCAAAGTTCATTTTGAATTTCTATCGTTGAAATGCAAGAGTTGGAATATTTCTGTAGTGTTTTGTTATGGTTTACCTTGTCACAGTTACATTTTCTTAATTTTTCAAAGTTCATTTTGAATTTCTTTCATTGAAATGCAATAGTTGGATTATTTCAGTATTGTTTTGTCGTGGTTTACCTTGTCACTGTTACATTTTCTTGATTTTCAAAGTTCATTGTGTATTTCTTTCATTGAAATGAAAGAGATGGATTATTTCAGTAGTGTTTTGTCATGGTTTACCTTGTCGCAGTTACATTCTCTCGATTTTTCAAAGTTTTTTGAATTTTTTTCTTTGAAATGCAAGAGTTGGATTATTTCAGTAGTGTTTTGTCATGATTTACGATTTCACTGTTACATTCTCTTGATTTTTCAAAGTTCATTTTCGAATTTTTTCGTTGAAATGTAAGAGTTGGATTATTTCAGTAGTGTTTCGTCGTGGTTTACCTTGTCACAGTTACATTCTTGTGATTTTTCAAAGTTCATTTTGAATCTCTTTCGTTGAAATGCAAGAGTTGGAATATTTCAGTAGTGTTTTGTTGTGGTTAATCGTGTCACAGTTACATTCTCTTGATTTTTCAAAGTTCATTTTGATTTTTTTCATTGAAATGCAAGAATTGGATTATTTCAGTAGCTTTTTATCGTGGTTTACCTTGTCACAGCTACATTCTCTTGATTTTTCAAAGTTCATTTTAGATTTCTTTCGTTGAAATGCAAGAGTTGGAATAATTCAGTAGTGTTTTGTCGTGGTTTACACTGTAACTCTTTCATTCTCTTGATTTTTCAAAGTTCATTTGAATTTTTTTCATTGAAATGCAAGAGTGGGATTATTTCAGTAGTGTATTGTCGTGGTTTACCATGTCACAGTTACATTCTCTTAATTTTTCAAAGTTCATTTTGAAATTTCTTTCGTTGAATAACAAGAGTTGGAATATTTCAGTAGTGTTTTGTCGTGGTTTAACATAATACAGTTACATTCTCTCGATTTTTCAAAGTTCTTTTAAATTTCTTTCATTGAAATGCAAGAGTTGGGTTATTTCAGTAGTTTTTTGTCATGATTAACCATTTCACAGCTATATTATCTTGATTTTTCAAAGTTCATTTTTGATTTCTTTCGTTGAAATGCACGAGTTGAATTATTTCAGTAGTGTTTTGTCATGATTTATCTTGTCACAGTTACATTCTCTTAATTTTTAAAAGTTCATTTTTAATTTCTTTCGTTGAAATGAAAGAGTTGGAATATTTCAGTAGTGTTTTGTTGTGGTTTACCTTGTCACATTTACATTTTCTTAATTTTTCAAAGTTCATTTTGAATTTCTTTCATTGAAATACAAGAGTTGTGTTATTTAACTAGTGTTTTGTCGTGGTTTACCTTGTCACAGTTACATCCTCTTGATTTTCAAAGTTCATTGTGTATTTCTTTAATTGAAAGGAAAGATTTGGATTATTTCAGTAGTGTTTTGTAATTGTTTAACTTTTGGCAGTTACATTCTCTTGATTTTAAAAGTTCATTATTGATTTCTTTCATTGAAATGCAAGAGTTGGAATATTTCAGTAGTGTTTTGATATGGTTTACCTTGTCAGAGTTACATTCTCTTGATTTTTCAAAGTTCATTTTGAATTTCTTTCATTGAAATGCAAGAGTTGGAATATTTCAGTAGTGTTTTGTCGTGGTTTACCATGTCACAGTTATATTCTCTTGATTTTTTAAAGTTCATTTCGGATTTCTTTCATTGAAATGCAAGAGTTGGAATATTTCAGTAGTGTTTTGTTGTGGTTTACCTTAGCACAGCTACATTCACAGCTACAAGAGTTGGCACAGCACAGCTACAAGCTACAAGAGTTGGTATATTTCAGTAGTGTTTTGTCATGGTTTACCCTGTCACATTTTCATTCTCTTGATTTTTCAAAGTTCATTTGAATTTTTTTCATTGAAATGCAAGAGTTGGATTATTTCAGTAGTGTATTGTCGTGGTTTACCATGTTGCAGTTACATTCTCTTAATTTTTCAAAGTTCTTTTTGAATTTCTTTCGTTGAAAAACAAGAGTTGGAATATTTCAGTAGTGTTTTGTCGTGGTTTACCATGATACAGTTAAATTCTATCGATTTTTCAAAGTTCTTTTGAATTACTTTCATTGAAATGCAAGAGTTGGGGTTATTTCAGTAGTGTTTTGTCGTGGTTTACCATTTCACAGTTACATTCCCTTGATTTTTCAAAGTTCATTTTGAATTTATATCGTTGAAATGCAAGAGTTGGAATATTTCAGAAGTGTTTTGTTGTATTTTACCTTGTCACAGTTACATTCTCCTGCTTTTTCAAAGTTCATTTTGAATTTCTTTCGGTGAAATGTAATAGTTGGAATATTTCAGTAGTGTTTTGATATGGTTTACCTTTTCACAGTTACATTCTCTTGATTTTTCAAAGTTCATTTTGAATTTCTTTCATTGAAATGTTTGAGTTGGAATATTTTAGTCGTGGTTTCTCATGGTTTACCATGCCACAGTTACATTCCCTTGATTTTTCAAAGTTCATTTTGGATTTCTTTCGTTGGAATGCAAGAGTCAGATTATTTCAGTAGTGGTATGTCACTTTTTACCTAGTCACAGTTACATTCTCTGAATCTTTCAAAGTTCATTTTGAATTTCTATCATTGAAATGCAAGAGTCAGAATATTTCAGTAGTGTTTTGTCGTGGTTTACCTTGTCACAGTTACATTCTCTTAATTTTTCAAAGTTCATTTTTAATTTCTTTCGATGAAGTTAGGTTAGGTTAGGTTAGCCTACGTACACGCGCGTATGTAGGCTAACCTAACCTAGCCTAACCTAGCCTAACTTGATCTAGCCTAACCTAACCTAACCTAACCTAACAAAAATCAAGAAAATGTAACTGTGTCAAAGTAAAGCACAACAAAACATATTTCAACGAAAGAAATCCACAATGAACTTTGAAAAATCAAGAGAATGTAACTGTGACAATTCCAACTCTTGCATTTCAAAAAAAAGAAATTAAAAATGAACATTTAAAAGCCAATAAAATGGAACTGTGACAAGGTCAAAAACGACAACACACCATTGGAATAATCCAGCTCTTTCATTTGAACGAAAGAAATCCAAAATGAAAAATTAAAAAACACGAGATTTAGACTGTGACTTGGCAAGGCACGCCAGAATACTATTGAAATAATCCAACTCTTGCATTTCAACAAAAAAAATCAAAATGAACTTTGAAACATTAAGAAAATGTAACTGTAACATGGTAAGCCATGACAAAACACTACTGAAATATTCCAACTCTTGCAATTCAAAGAACGAAATTCAAAATGACCATTGAAAAATACACACAATGTAACTGTGATAAGGTGAGCCTCAACAGAACACTACTGAAATATTCAAACTATTGCATTTCAACGAAAGAAATCCAAAATGAAATTTGAAAAATTAAGAGAATGTAACTGTGACTACGTAAACCACGACAAAACACTATTAAAATATTCCAACTCTTGCATTTCGTCGAAAGAAATCCAAAATGAACTTTGAAAAATTAAGAGAATGTAACTGTGACAAGGTAAACCACGACAAAACACTACTGAAATATTCCAACTCTTGCATTTCAATGATAGAAATTCAAAATGAACTTTGAAAAATCAGAAGAATGTAACCGTGACAAGGTAAACCACAACAAAACACTATTGAAATATTTCAACTCTTTCATTTCATCGAAAAAAATTTAAAAAGAACTTTGAAAAATCAAGAGAATGTAAGTGTGACAAGGTAAACCATGACAAAACACTACTGAAATATTCCAACTCTTGCATTTCAATGAAAAAAAAATCAAACTGAACTTTGAAAAATCAAGAGAATGTAACTGTGACAATGTAAACCATAACAAAACACTAAAGAAATAATCTAACTATTGCATTTCACCAAAAGAAATACAAAATGAACATTGAAAATCAAGCGAATATAAGTATGACATGGTACACCACAACAAAACACTACTGAAATAATCCAACTCTTGCATTTCAACGAAAGAAATTCAAAATGAACTTTGAAAAATTAAGAGAATGTAACTGTGTTAAGGTAAACCACAACAAAACACTACTGAAATATTCCAACTCTTGCATTTAAACGAAAGTAATCCGAAATGAACTTTGAAAAATCAAGAGAATGTAACTCTGACAGGGTAAAGCACAACAAAACACTACTGAAATATTCCAACTCTTGCATTTCAATGAAAGAATTTCAAAATGAACTTTGAAAAATCAAGAGAATTTAACTGTGAGAAGGTAAACCATGACAAAATACAAATGAAATATTCCAACTCTTGCATTCCAATGAAAAAAATTCAAATGAACTTTGCAAAATTAAGAGAATGAAAGTTTGACAGGGTAAACCACGAAAAAACACTACTGAAATATTCCAACTCTTGCATTTCAAAGAAAGAAATCCAAAATGAACTTTTAAAAATCAATAGAATTTAACTTTGACAATGTAAAGAACGATAACACACTACTGAAATATTCCAACTCTTGAATTTCAATGAAAGAAATCCAAAATAACCTTTGAAAAATCAAGAGACTGTATGTGTGACATGGTAAACCACGACAAATCACTACTGAAATATTCAATCTTGCATTTCAATGAAAGAAAGTCAAAATGAACTTTGAAAAATCAAGAGAATGTAACTGTGACAAGGTAAACCAAGACAAAACACTTCTGAAATATTCCAACTCTTGCATTTCAAAGAAAGAAATTCAAAATGAAATTTGAAAAATTAAGAGAATGTAACTGTGACAAGGTAAATCACAACAACACACTTCTGAACTGCTTCGACTCTTGCATTTCAATAAATGAAATTCAATATGATTTTTGAAGAATCAAGAGAAAGTCACTGTGACAAGGTAAACCATGACAACATACTACTGAAACTTTCAGACTCTTGCGTTTTAATTAAAGACATCCACAATGAACTGTGAAAATCAAGGGAATGTAACTGTGACAAGGTAAACCACGACAAAAAACTATTGAAATATTCCAACTCTTGCATTTCAATTAAAGAAATTCAAAATGAACTTTGAAAAATCAAGAAAATGTAACTGTGAAAAGTTAAACCACAACAAAACACTACTGAAATATTCCAACTCTTGCATTTCAACGAAAGAAATAAAAAATGACCTTTGAAAAATTAAGAGAATGTAACTGTGACAAGGTAAATCATGACAAAACACTACTGAAATAATCCAACTCGTGCATTTCAACGAAAGAAATCGAAAATGAACTTCGAAAAATGAAGAGAATGTAACTGTGAAATGGTAAATCATGACAAAACACTACTGAAATAACCCAACTCTTGCATTTCAATGAAAGAAATTCAAAAGAACTTTGAAAAATCGAGAGAATGTAACTGTATCATGGAAAACCACGACAAGACACTACTGAAATATTCCAACTCTTGCATTTCAACGATAGAAATTCAAAATGAACTTTGAAAAATTAAGAGAATGTAACTGTGACAAGGTAAATCATGACAAAACACTACTGAAATAATCAAACTCGTGCATTTCAACGAAAGAAATCGAAAATGAACTTTGAAAAATGAAGAGAATGTAACTGTGAAATGGTAAATCATGACAAAACACAACTGAAATAACCCCAACTCTTGCATTTCAATGAAAGAAATTCAAAAGAACTTTGAAAAATCGAGAGAATGTAACTGTATCATGGTAAACCACGACAAAACACTACTGAAATATTCCAACTCTTGTTTTTCAACGAAAGAAATTCAAAATGAACTTTGAAAAATTAAGAGAATGTAACTGTGACATGGTAAACCACGAAAATACACTACTGAAATAATCCAACTCTTGCATTTCAACGAAAGAAATTCAAATGAACTTTGAAAAATCAAGAGAATCCAAGTGTGACAGGGTAAACCACGACAAAACACTACTGAATTATTCCAACTCTTGCATTTCAACGAAAACAATCCAAAATGAACATTGAAAAATCAAGAGAATGTAGTTATGACAAGGTAAACCACGATAAAACACTACTGAAATAATCCGAATCATAAAATTCAATGAAAAAAATCGAAATGAACATTGAAAAATCAAGATAATGTAACTCTGACACGATAAACCTCTAGAAAACACTACTGAAATATTCCAACTCTTGCATTTCAACAAAAGAACTTCAAAATGAACTTTGAAAAATCACGAGAATGTAACTAAGAAATGGTAAATCATGTCAAAACACTACTGAAATAATCCAACTCTTGCATTTCAATGAAATAAATTCAAAAGGAGTTTGAGAAATCAAGTGACTGAAATAATCCAACTCTTGCATTTCAATGAAAAAAAAAATTAAAATGAACTGTGAAAAATCAAGAGAATGTAACTGGGACACGATAAATCATGACAAAATACTACTGAAATATTCCAACTCTTGCATTTCAACAAGAGATATCCAAAATGAACTTTGAAACATCAAGAGAATGTAGCTCTGACATGGTAAACCACGACAAAACACTACTGAAATGATCCAACTCCTACATTTCAACGAAAAAATTCAAAATGAACTTTGAAAAATCAAGAGAATGTAACTGTGACACGGTAAATCATGTCAAAACACTACTGAAATAATCCAACTCTTGCATTTCAATGAAAGAAATTCAAAAGAACTTTGAGAAATCGAGTGAATGAAATAATCCAACTCTTGCATTTCAATGAAAAAAAAAATCAAAATGAAATTTGAAAAATCAAGAGAATGTAACCGTGACACGATAAACCACAACAAAACACTACTGAAATATTCCAACTCTTGCATTTCAACGAAAAGGTATTCACTTCAAAATGAACTTGGAAAAATCAAGAGAATGAAACTGTTACAATGTAAACCATGACAAAACACTAATCAAATGTTCCAACTCTTGCATTTCAATGACAGAAATCCAAAATGAACTTTGAAAAATCAAGAGAATGTAATTGTGACAAGGTAAACCTTAACAAAACACTACTGAAATAACAACTACTTCCAACTCTTGCATTTCAACGAAAGAAATTCAAAATGAACTTTGAAAAATCAAGAGAATGTAACTGTGACACGATAAACCACAACAAAACACTACTGAAATATTCCAACTCTTGCATTTCAACGAAAGAATTTCAAAATAAACTTTGAAAAGTTAAGAGAATGTAACTGCGACATGGTAAACCACGATAAAACACTACTGAAATGTTCCAACTCATACATTTCAATGAAAGAAATTCAAAATGAACTTTGAAAAATAAAGATAATGAAAGTGTGACAGGGTAAACCATTACATATCACTACCGAATTATTCCAACCCTTTCATTTCATCGAATGAAATCCAAAATAAGCTTTGAAAAATCTAGAAAATGTAATTGCGATAAGGTAAACTACAGTAAAACACATCCGTAATATTCCAACTCATGTATTTCAATGAATAAAATCCTCAATAAACGTTGAAAATCAAGAGAATGTAACTGTGACACGATAAACCACAACAAAACACTACTGAAATATTCCAACTCTTGCATTTCAACGAAAGAAATTCAAAATTATCTTTGAAAAATCAAGAGAATGTAACTGTCACAATGAAAACCACGACAGAACACTACTGAAATGTTCCGACTCATGCGTTTCAAAGAAAAAAAATCAAAATAAACTTTGAAAAATCGAGAAAATGTAAGTGAGACAGGGTAAACCTCGAAAAAACACTACTGAATTATTCCAACTCTTGCATTTCAACGAAAGAAATTCAAAATGAACTTTGAAAAATCACGAGAATGTAACTGTGACAAGGTAAACCACGACAAAACACTACAGAAATGTTCCAACTCATGCATTTCAATGAAAGAAATTCAAAATGAACTTTGAAAAATCAAGAGAATGAAAGTGTGACAGGGTAAACCACGACAAAACACTACTGAATTATTCCAACTCTTGTATTTCAACGAATTATCTCCAAAATGAAGTTTAGAACCTCAAGAAAATATGACTGTTACAAGGTGAACTACAGTAAAACACTATTGAAATATTCAAACTTTTTTATTTCATTAAAAGAACTCAGCACTAAGTTTTGAAAAATCACGTGGATGTAACTGTGACACGATAAACAACGACAAAAGGCTACTGAAATATTCCAACTCTTGCATTTCAACGAAAGAAATTCAAAATGAACTTTGAAAAATCACCAGAATGTAACTGTGACAACGTAAACCACGACAAAACACTACTGAAATATTCCAACTCTTGCATTTCAACGAAATAAATTCAAATTAAGCTTTGAAAAATCACGAGAATGTAACTGTGACACGGTAAACTATGACGAAACCCTCAGTGTGGGAAGAGGAGTAAAAAGTTGGGGGTGGGGCTCTTTTGTGTCCCAAAATGCGCAAATTAAAAAATATTAAAAAAGGGGGGATCAGGGGCCTTTGGGGGTCCGGGGGCCCTTTGGGAGCCCGGGGGACCATTGGGGCCCGGGGGCTTCCTGCGGGTTCTGGGTAGGGGGATCGAAGCCCTGTGGGGCTGGGGTAGGGAACCTCATGACACTGTTCAAATGGAACTTGTGTATTATGACGATCATAGAGTTTGACCCTCAAATCCTCTTCTAAAATCTCTTCTAAAATCATCTTTTAAAATGTCTCTAACTGTTTCACCGAAATAACTCCCTAAAATGTCTAAAACGGTTTCGCCCAAATAAATCCTAAACGTAATTTCAGCGTGTTCCTTTTGTTTTTGGCATCCCTGCGCTGTCACATTTCAAATTACTAGGAAACCCTTTCCCGCGTTAATCTCTTCATCTCTAAGATCAAAACATTCGCCCGGAAACAATTCTCCTGGAAGAACTCCAAAGACATTAATAAACTTCACCCCGGAGATAATTCTCCTTGGAAATACATCAAAGACATTAATAAACTTTGCCCGGAAACAGCAATTTCTCGGAAATGTGTTCTCCCTGGGGATTCCATGCCCATATATGGTGTACTCGTCGGGACTGACAGCACACGTGTTCTCCCTGGGGATTCCATGCCCATATTTGGTGTACTCGTCACGACTGACAGCACAGGTGTTCTCCCTAGGGGCTCTATGCCCATATATGGTCCCTTCTCGGTATTAAACTAAATTGTAGATGGCAGCAGGGGTGAGGCATGGGACCTTTAGATAGGTATCTACTCATATAGTATTGGCTATTGGGAAGTAGGCTATACATATATTTTCAGGGGGAATTTTTTCTGGTAGTAGGGGTTGGGGGGGGGTCGGGGGTTATATGGGAGGATCTTTTCATGAAGGAGGTATTCATGGGGGAAGGGACATTGCTATGAAGGGGGCGCTGGATTTCCTATCATTATTTAAAAAAAAATCAGAAATTAAATATAAAAAAAAACAGTTTTTCAACTGAAAGTAAGGAGCACTATCTAAACTTAAAACGAACAAAAAAAAATTAGCTACATGATTGGGTTCACCTTCTAGTCAATGCTTCACTCTTTAAGCCAAAGATTTTTTAGTACTTTCATAAAAGCTATTTATTCTAATTAACGGCATTTGTTATTAAGGGGTCATTTTTAAAGAATTGGAACAAAATTCAAACTTTAGCTTAAAGATCAAGGTATTGACTAGGGGGCAAACCCCCCAATATACGTATTAAAAATATATGAATATAGAAGTTCGTTACGTAAGTTAATTCGTAAGTTACGTATATTTATTACTGATAAAAACGTTCGTATTAAAATTCAACAAGTTTCGAGAAAGCCATTTAACCAAATAAAAGTAAAATTAATATACAAATTTCGTTTCAATTATTCATGCACGGTGAACCAAAATAAAAACCTGAATTAATTCAAAAACGTTCACAAATGAAATAAAAAAAACAAGTTTTTTTTAATTGAAAGTAAGAAACGACATTAAAACTTAAAACGAACAGAAATTATTCCATATATGAAAGGGGCTGTCCCCTCCTCAGCGCCTCCATATTTATGATAAAGTTTTTTTTTGTTTAAAAAACGATCAGAAATTAAATAAAAAAAACAAGTTTTTTAAACTGAAAGTAAGGAGCAACATTAAAACTTAAAACAAACAGAAATTATTCCGTATATGAAAGGGGCTGTCCCTTCCTCAACGCCTCGCTCTTTAGGCTAAAGTTTTTCATTGTTTAAAAAAAATGGAGTCGTGAGAAAGTCAAACTTTAGCGTAAAGAGCGAGGCGTTGCGGAGGGGATAGCCCCTTTCATATACGGAATAATTTCTGTTCGTTTTAAGATTTAATGTCGCTCCTTACTTTCAGTTAAAAAAATTTTTTTTATTTAATTCTATACAAGAGTCGCTTTTGCCCCTTCTTGCTTTGTAAGAACGTGAGGGATTATGATTTTTCCTGTAACCCCACCCTTTTTTGGCTTTAATATTAATTTACTATAAGGCATAATCGCGTTTTGAGAAGGTTAAGGAAGACTAAAACTTATATTCCTCTCTTGTTTTCTCTTCTTTGGAAAAATTCAGAATCGAACATTTAATTCTTCTCTTCTTTGATAAATTCAGAAGAGAACTTGAACTTTTTTCTTCTTTAAAAAATTCAGAACTGAATTGTACCTTCAGTTAGTTGCATTAAGCTAACTACATTTAAGTTAGGGTCATTTAACTTAGGTTAGCATGAGCGTTCATGCTAACCTAAGTTATATGAACCTAACTTAAACGTAGTTAACTTAATGTAGATAATTTTGTTGATTAAGAGAAACTTGTTACCATTGACAGAAAATTGTTACTTCTAAGATAAATTTGTTAATTTTGACAGAAAACATGCTATTATTAGAAAAAATGTGTTACTATTAAAGTGAACATGCTACTTCAACAAAAAATTTGTTATTCTTAAGTAAAATTTTATTAGTATCATAGGGAGCGCAATAGTGCTGCCTAAGTCAAGAACGATGTTGGCACAATACATTTTTTTTTGTTTAGACCAGGACACTTCGTATCGAAGGAATTGTCGTAGAAAGTTCGAAAAGGGCTCATTCGATTGGAAATTGGAAGGGCTAGTGCCCTTTTTGATAGTCAAAAGTGACTGGAGGCCACGAAACCCCCTCTCACGCCCGCGATTTCCCATAACATAACCAATCAAAATTTTGAGATAGCCATTTTGTTCAACGTAGTTGATCTTGAGATGGAAATTATGTTTTTGAGGAGGACACTCCCTTTATAGCCCTCAGGGAAAGGGTTTTAAGTTATGCTCTGGGGGCATATGAGTTTTTTTTTATAGAAAGTACTGTTGTAGAGACTTCAAAAAGGGCTCATTCGATTGGAATTTCAAAGGGCAAGTGCCCTTTTTAATAGTCGAAAGTCATTGGAGGGGGACTAACCCCACTCTTACGCCCACATTTTCCTCAAACATATCCACACAAATAACAATTTTAAGACTGCTATTTTGTTCAAAATAGTTAAAAGTTCTGGAAATTAGCTCATTGAGGATGACAACCCCCCATACAGCCCTCAGGGAAAGGGTTGTAACTTATGCCCTGGTGGCATATAAGGTTTTTTTTAGAAAGTGTTGTTGTAATAACTTCAAAAATGACTCTTTCGATTGGAAACCAAAATGGCTAGTGCTCTTTCTAATAGTTGAAAGAGATTGAAGGGTAACTAACCCCCCTCTCACGCCCATCATTTATCCAAAAAAATCCTATCAAAATTTTGAGATAGCCATTTTGTTCAACGTAGTTGAAAGTTCTGGAACTTAGGTCCTTGAGGGTGAAAAGCCTGTCAGAGCCCTCAGGGCAAGGGTTATAGGTTATGCGCGGGGGGCATATAAGGTTTTTATTGAAAGCTTTGTTGTAGAAACTTGAAAAAGGGCTCATTTGATTGGAAACTGAAAGAACTAGTGCCCTTTTCAATAGTCGAAAGTAATTGGGGGGCAACTAACCCCTCTCTAACGCCCACCTTTTCCCCAAACCCATCCAATCAAAAATTTTAAATAGCTATTTTGTTCAACTTAGTTGAGAGGTTTGGAAATTATGTCTTTAAGGATGAAAACCCTCCCCCCTCCACAGCCATCAGAGCAAGGATTCTAAATTTTGTCCTGGGGGCATATAAATCTTATAGAAAGTGTTGTTGTAGAAACTTCAAAAAGGGAGCATTCGATTGCAAATTGAAATGGCTAGGGCCCTTTTTAATAGTCAAAAGTAATTGAAGGGTAACTAACCACCCTCTCACGCCTACCATTTCTCCAAACACCTACAATCTCAATTGTGATATAGCCATTTTTTTCAATGTAATTGAAAGCTCTGGAAATTAGGTCTTTGAAGATAATAACACCCTCCCCCACAGCCCTCAGGGCAAGGGTTGTAAGTTATACCCTGGGGCATATAAGGTTCTTATAGAAAGAGTTGTCGTAGAAACTCCTCAAAAAGGGTTCATTCAATTGGAAATTAAAAGGCCTAGTGCCCTTTTTAACAGTCGAAACTGATTAAAGGGCAACTAGCCCCCCTCTCAAGCCCACTGTTTCCCCAAACAAATCCAATCAAAATTTCGAGATATTCTTTCTGTTCAACGTAGTTGAAAGTTCTGAAAATTAGATCTTTGAGGATGATAATCCCCTCAGAGTACTCAGGATAATTGTAAGCTATCTTCTGGGGGCATATAAGGTTCTTATATGAAGTTTTGTCGTAGAAATTTCAAAACAGGCTCATTTGATTGGAAATTGAAAGGGCTAGTGCCCTTTCTAATAGTCGAAAGCAAATTGAGAGCAACTAACCTCCCTCTCACACCCACTATTTCCCCAAACACATTCAATCAAAGTTTTGAGATAGCCATTTTGTCGAACGTAGTCGAAAGTCCTAGAAATAATGTATTTGAGGATGACAAACCCCCCAGAGCCCCCAGGACAAAGGTTGTAAGTTATGACCTTGGGGTATATAAGGTTTTTATAGATAGCGTTGCCTTTGAAACTTAAAAAGGGGTTCATTCAATAGCAAATTGAGAGGTAGTGCCCTTTTTAAGAGTCAAAAGTGATTGGAGGGTAACTAACCCCCATCTCAGGCCCACCATTTCCTTAAACACATCCAATCAAAATTTTCAGATAGCCATTTTGTTCCACGTAGTTGAAAGTTCTGAAAATTAGATCTTTGAGGAAGACACCCCCCCCCAAATCCTTGGTGGGCTAGGGTTTTAAGTTATGCCATGAGGGCATAGAAGGCTTTTTTAAAGCTTTGTCATAGAAACTTGAAAAAGGGCTCATTCGATTGAAAATTGAAATGGCTAGGGCCCTTTTTAATTGTCGAAAGTTATTGGAAGGCAACTGAAACCCCTTCTATGCCCACTACTTCCCCAAAGACATCCAATCACAATTTTGATATGGCCATTTTGTTTCATGCAGTTGAGAGTTCTTGAAATTGAGTATTTGAGGATGACAAACCCACCCACCCCACAACCCTCAGGGCAAGAGTTGTAAGTTATGCACTGGAGTATATAACCTTCTTACAGAAAGCGTTGTCATAGAAACTTCAGAAAGGGCTCATTCGATTGGAAATTGAAATTGCTAATGCCCTTTTTAATAGTCAAAAATGATTAGAGGGTAACTAACCCCCTCTCACGCCCACCATTTCCCCAAAAATATCCAATCAAAGTTCTGAGATAGAAATTTTGTTCAATGTAGTTGAAAGTTCTGAAAATTATGTACTTGAGGATGACAAACCCCCCTGAGTCCCCAGGGCATGGGTTGTAAGTTATGCCGTGGGGGCAAATAAGGTTTTAATAGATAGCGTTGTCGTAGAGACTTTAAAAGGGGCTTATTCAATTTGAAATTGAGAGGACTAGTGCCCTTTTTAAAATTCGAAAGTGATTGGAGGGTAGTTAACCTCCCTCTCACGCCCACTTATTCCCCAAACACATGCAATCAAAATTTTGAAATTAAAATTTTGTTGAACGTAGTTGGAAACTCTGGAAATTAGGTCTTTGAGGATGAAAGCCCCTCAAAGACCTCAGGGCTAAGGTTGGAAGTTATGCCAAGGAGGTATATAATGTTCTCATAGAAAACGTCGTAGAAATTCCAGAAAGGGCTTATTCGATAGGAAATTAAAAGAGCCATTGCCCTTTTTAACAGTCAAAAGTATACGAAGGGAGAATCCCCCCCCAACACCCATGCATTTCCCTAAATATTTCCGATCAACATTTTGATATGGCCATTTTCTTCAGCGTAGTTGGAAGGTCTGGAAATTGTGTCTTTGAGGATGACAATCCTCCCACCATAGCCCTTAGAATAAGCGTAGTAATTTGTTCCCCTGAGGCATATAAGATTTTTATAGAAAGATTTGTCGTAGAAGCTTCAAAAAGGGCTCATTTGATTGGAAATTGAGAAGACTATTGCCTTTTTCATTAGTAGAAAATGATTAAAGGGCAAATGCCCCCCCACGCTCATAATTCCCACAAACCCTTCCAATCAAAATTTTGAGATAGCCATTTTGCTCAGCGTATCAGAACGTTCTGGAAATTATTAATTTGAGGATGGCAAAACCCCCAGCCCTCAGGGTAAGGGTTGTAAGTTATGCCCTGGGGACATATAACCTTTATATAGAAACCATGGTCATATAAACTTTGAGGATTGGATTGGTGATCAGACACTCTAGTGTTCTTTTTAATATTAAAATTGATCGGAGGGCAGCTACCCCCCCCCCCCCCACACACACACATACGTTGTATTGTCCTTAAATGCACCTAATAGAAATTTTGAGATTCTTATTTTATTCAAAATGGTGGAAATATCATATGACGAGGCCTTTGGGGTTCAAAAAATCTCCAGAGATTAGGGTCAAGGGTTGTAAGCTATGTCCAGGGGGTATTTAAGGTTTTTTATGGAAGGGAGGGTTGTTTAACTTTAGAATAGGCTCAGTCTTTCTCCCTGAAAAAGACTATGTCAATATAAAACGAATAGAAATTAATTTAAAAAGCTTTTTAACAAAGTAAGTTTTTTAAAAACTACCACAAATCAGAATCAATAAATAAATGAAACCCAAAACAAACAGAAATTAAAATAAATAAGAATCAAACCCAAAACGAGCAGAAATTAATATGAGTAGGGTTCTAAGCGGAGGAATTAGCAACAGTACTAAAAGGATTAAAGAATAATAAGGCTCCAGATGCTGATAGGGTAGTAAATGAGTTTCTTAAATATGGTGGCTCTGAGGTTAGAAATAAGTTATTGAAGATTATGAATATGATTTTCGAAAAAGGGGAAGTACCTAACGATTTTAGGAAAACCTTAATTAAGCTACTTTATAAGAAAGGTGATAAAAGTGAGTGTGGTAATTATCGAAGCACTGGTCTGGTCTCTGTAGGTAGCAAATTACTTTGTAATATACTTTTTAGACTGAGAGATGCCGTAGACAAAGTTTTAAGAGAAGAACAGTGCAGTTTTAGAAAAGGTAGAGGATGTGTTGACCAAATTTTCACTCTTAGGTTAATAATTGAGAATTGCCTAAGTTTTCAAACACCTTTGTTCCTCAGTTTTATAGATTACGAGCAAGCGTTCGATTATGTTGATAGAGGAGCTTTAGTAAAGGTTTTATCCTTGTATGGTATACCAGACAAATATATTAAAGTGATTAGTGCTATGTACGAGAATAACACTGCTGCGATTAAGGTAGGAAATGAGGTTAGCAGCTGGTTTTGTATTAAATCAGGAGTTAAGCAGGGTTGTTTTCTATCCCCCTTTATATGGATTATTTTGATGGCCTTTGTTTTAAGGAGCACAGGAAAGGCAATGGGTGACCACGGAATCAAATGGGGAGGAAAAAGTCTCCTAAACCTGGATTTTGCTGATGATTTATGCATCCTAGATGAAAGTGTGAGCAAAATGAATGAAGTTTTAGAGGTTTTGCGAGCTCAGGGTGCTAGAATTGGTTTGAAAATTGATGCTAGGAAGACTAAGTCACTAAGGCTAGGAATAAGTGAAGATGAAAAGGTGACGTTGGGTAATGAAAAGATTGATCAGGTGGGCAGCTTCACTTACCTTGGTAGTATTATTAGTAAAGATGGTGGGAGCAGTGAAGATGTTAAAAATAGAATAGCCAAGGCTCAGGGTGTTTTTTCACAGTTAAAAAAGTCTGGAAGAAAAGAAGATAAGTCTGCAAACCAAGATTAGAATATTAGAAGCTACAGTGATGACAGTGGTCAAATATGGCTCTGAAGCATGGACGCTCCGAAAGGCGGATGAAGATTTGCTAGATGTTTTCCAGAGATATTGCTTAAGGATTGTTCTGGGTACCCGGCTGACTGACCGTATTTCAAACAATAGGCTATATGAAAAATGTGGTTCAATACCGCTTTGTAGGTCTATAATGAAAGAAAGGTTGATGTGGTTAGGGTATGCTCTGCGGATGAAGGATGACATATTGCCGAAGATTGTTCTTTTCGGTCAACCGTCTAGGGCTAAACGGA
This sequence comes from Artemia sp. Qi Xiang Cuo, assembly GCF_049724085.1. Classification (NCBI taxonomy): domain Eukaryota; kingdom Metazoa; phylum Arthropoda; class Branchiopoda; order Anostraca; family Artemiidae; genus Artemia; species Artemia sp. Qi Xiang Cuo. Next base: position 46,280,539 of record NC_142814.1, read on the forward strand.
AAGCAGGTCGTCCCCGTCTGGGGTGGTAGGACGTCATAAAGAAAGATTTAAAGGAAATGGGAACTTCGTGGGCGGGTGTGAAAAGGGATGCTTTGAATAGATTGGGGTGGAGGAGGAGCTTGCGTAGCTGTGTTGGCCTCAGGCGGCTTGGTGCTGCGGTGAGTTGTTAGTAGTAGTAGTAGTAGGGTTCTAAGCCCCAAACTTTCTAAAAGCAAGAATATAATTTTTACTTTATTGAAAAAATTCTTTCCGTTTACTGAAAAAAATTGTACTTTACTGAAAAAACTCTGGCTTTTAGAAAACTTGGGGCCTAGAGCCCTACTCATTTTCATTTCTGCTCGTTCTGAGTTTGACTCTGTTATTTATTTTAATTTCTTTTTGTTGTGGGTCTCATTACTTATTGATACTTATTTGAGGTAATTGTATTCTTGATAGATATATTAGATTCTATTTTTGTTCATTTTGGTTTAATGGAGTTCTTTACTTTTTAAAAAAACTTATTTTGTTGAAACTTTTTTTATCTAATTAAGAAAAAAACAAAAAACTTATTACTTCTAAGGAAATATTTGTTAGCGTTAAGAAAATCTTGATGCTTTTAAGAGAAACTTGTTACTATTAACAGAAAATTGTTACTTCTAAGAGAAATTTTTTACCTTTGAGAGAAAACTTGCTACTATTAAAAAAACATTGTTAGTATTGAGTAAAACTTTTGTTCGTATTAAAAAAAACTTGATACTTCTACGAAAAACTTTGTTAGTATTAAGAAAAAACTTGTTACTTCTAAGAAAAACTTGTCAGTGTTAAGAAAAACTTAGTACTTCTAATAAAAAGCTTGTTACCTTTAACAGAAAATTGTTAATTCTAAGAGAAATTCGTTATTTCTGACGGAAAACTGGCTAATTCTAAGAGAAAATTTATTAATCTTGAGAAAATCGTGCTGCTTCTAAGAAAAATACTTGTTATTCTTAAAAGAAATACCTGTTACTTCTAAGGGAAATTTGTTACCTTTGACAGAAAACTTGCTACTATTAGAAAAAATTTGATAAGATTAAGAAGACCTGTTACTTCTAAGAAAAATTATTACTAGTAAGAATAACATGGTACTTTTACAAAAAATTTTGTTAGCATTAATTAAAACTTTATTAGTATTAAATAAAACTTGTTAATTCTAAGAAAAAAAATCGTTAGTGTTAAGAAAAACATGCTACTTCTAGGAAAAACGTCTCGTTTAAGGAATATAAGTTTTAGTCTTTCTTTACCTCCACAAAACGCGATTATGCATTTGTGTCAAGAAATACTAAACCCTAGAAACGGTGGCGATCCAGGAAAGAAGTTCATTATCACTGACGTTCTTACAAAGCAAGAAGAGACAAAAGTAACTCCTCTATAGAATATAAGTTTTGGTCTTCTTTTACCGTCGATTATGCCTTATCTCGAAGAAATATTAAACCTAAGATAGGCAGGGTATTCCAAGAAAAATTATAAGGTGCTTATCTACAAGACAGGGTCAACCCTAGAAATGGTCAAGCCTAGATACGTCAACCCCAATAGGGTCAAAACCATAGAAATCAAGACCGAACCATATAAATCAAGACAAAACTGTATAAATCATGGTAAACTTCTAAAAAATTAATTAACAATAAAAATAAACCCTGACAAATTCATAAAAATCAAGAGCAAACTGTACAAATGCGGAACGACCCTAGAAATCTAGACCATCGTAGAAATGATGGGCAATGTGTAGAAATCAAAACCAAGCTCTAAAAAATCCTGACTAACACATAGAAATCCCCTAAAAGTTCATAAAAACTCATTGCGAATACATAGAGATCTGAAAGAATTAATAGAAATCATAAGTGTTGTATGGAAATCCTCACAAATTTGTTAAAATGAGGATCAACCCAAATAGTCCAGGACAAACCAGAGAAATCAAGACAAAACTGCAGAAAACATAACCGGTCTGTAGAAGTCTAGAAAAATCCTCTAGAAATAATAATCATTTCAAGAGATTCTGGAGGAATTCATAGAAATCGTAACCAATGCTTAGAAATCCAGACGATTT